>NC_090736.1:4586138-4772941 GCF_036898095.1 Palaemon carinicauda | reverse complement strand
TTATATATATATAATGTGTGTGAGGGTGTATATGTTAACATTGATATAAACACACATATATATATATTGTGTGTTTGTAGTATATAATATATATATATATATTACATATATATATACACCATATATATATATATATATTATATATGTATGTATTATAGCCACGAAAGGAAAAATGAAAAGGACTTGATTGAGTTAGTACTTTAATCCACTCAGGACATTATCAAACTCAGCAATGAGAATACATATACATATAAGAAACTGACAGCTGTTGGATCCCCTTCTCCTGTATAAATACGATGTCTTTGTATATGTATTCTCATTGCTGAGTTTGATAATGTCCTGAGTGGATGAAAGTACTAACTCCAATCAAGTCTTTTTCATTTTTCCTTTCGTGGCTATAATACATTATTATATTCATCACGTGTCAGCTTTCGTGATTTCTACACACACACACACAAACACACATATATATATGTATATATATATATATATATATTATATAGATATAGATATGTCAATTTATTTCTTTATGCATACCTATACATATATGCATTTACCGTGTATATATATATATATAGTATTATATATATATTTAATATATATATATTTATTATATATATATTTATATATATATACTGTATATATATATATATATATATACATATATATATGTAGATATATATAGATACTATATATATTATATATATATATATACATATAATACATATATATACTGTAAATGCATATATGTATAGGGTATGCATAAAAATAAAATTGACATGTCCTATATATATATATATATATATATATATGTATACTGCATATAAATATATAAAGTCCATATGATCCAAATATTACCCAAGTACCTAGAAGCAACACCAGATGTGTCCCCGAGTAGAAGAAATATAATATTCATATGAATCAATCGAAGTAAATCGATGATGTGCTGTTATTGAAGGAAGCCATCTGACACCCCCCCACCCCCCCCCCCCCCCCTTTCCATTAACCGTGGAATTCAAAATGTGTTCAGAATAACAAAAAAAAACTAAAATAATAATAGTAGTGATAATAATAATAATAATAATAAAAAAAAAAATAATAATAATGATAATGATAATAATAACTGGCGGCTATTGATTTGGGTAATATAGTTAGTGAGATATGATAAATGCATTCTGGTTTCGACTTAGTCTAAAGACTGGTATTCAACAGAGTTCATCACGTATAGCATTTAAGAAGATTTAAAAGAATTGTAGTAAAATAAACAATCAAGTTGTGCTAGGAGCACACGCACACACACACACACACACACATATATAATATATATATATATAGACAGTATAAGACCTGTGGTAAAGGAGTTAAGAATACTACCAATGTACATCCTGCATGTTCTAGAAAGGAACTAAAAGGGACAGCTACCGCCTTGTAGTCTTGCTTTTTAGCAAAAGGTTAGGCCCACCGCCAAAAAACAGCGGAAATTGCTGCCTTGCATTTAATTATAAAAACCCTACCCAAGTATACATATAATTTTATATATATATATATATATATATGTATGTATATATATATATTATATATATATATATGCATTTGTGTGTATGTATGTATGTATGAATGTACATAGCTGTTCCCGAAATTGCTAACCTTCGTATTTTCCCAAAAACCTTCTGGAATGGAGGTGCTCAGCCCATACCCTTCTCTTTCGGTAGATAATGTTCTCCTTCAATCAACTGAGGCTCGATAGAATGTCAATGTAAGTCTAGAACTGAATCCGTTGGATTCTACTGGGGAAATTGAATGTCCTGTTTATTGGGCCCCGAACGATACACACTAGATCATGACTCGTCCTTTAAAGGTTTAAACGCCGCTCATGAATGGCAGAGGCAAGGGCACTGTGACATTGCCCCTATCAAGCAGGACAATGCCCTAGAGACTGACCATATATATTATATGATCAGCGCCCAAGCCTCCTCTCCACTCAAGCTAGGATCATGGGAGGGCCAGGGCAGTGGCTACTGATGACTCAGCAGATAGACCTATAGGCTCCCCCAAAACCCCCAACCTTAGCTCACAAGGATGGTAAGGTTGCAGACACCAATGGCACTAACGAGTCTGAGCGGGACTTCGAACACCCCGTCTGGCAAACACCAGACAGAGGACGTTACCTATAAGGCCACAACAACCCTTGAGAAGCAATCATATTTATTAACTATGTACGTATGAATGTTTATCTATTCATCCATCTATATATCTATCTATCTATCGATATATGTACATATGTTATTTATACACAGGGCATATATAGTGTATATATATGGCTAGATGGTATATCACTGGAGCCTCAGTTTCTTGGGCCTGGGGGTCGATTCCGTGGCCGACCAGAAGCTATTATCTTTGAGTTGATTCCCCTTTGGGTCTCTGATCCCGAGGTAGAGAGAATCCAGACATAAACAGATATAGGACTTATATGAATATATATGTATGTATAAGTGTAAAATTATCATATATATTCTATATATTTACCAAGGCACTTCCCCCAATTTTGGGGATTATCTGGCACCAAACAAAGGAACAAAAGGGGAACCTTTCCTCTCTCCGCTCTTCCCAGCCTGACGAGGGATTCAACCGAGTTTGGCTGGTACTGCTAGAATATAAATATGCATATATATATATATACTATATATATATAAATGAGGCCCTTTGCGTCAATAGGCGTAGGAAATGATGATATATATATATAATATATATATATGTATATATATAAATATATATACTATATATATTTATTTTATTTATATACATATATATGCATATATATTTATATATATACAAATATATATATATATATATATATTATATATATAAATATATATAATTTTTGATAACGTCTGTATATTTCCATTTCTCCCTTTAACAAAGATGAAAATTTTAAAACCCAACAAAGCAACCAAATGCAGCGGAAAATCTGAATGATGGAATATCCCGAATGCATATTAATCCCTCTTCAACAATAACTAACAAGTGATTAAATAAAAACAACGACACAGGAGTGCAGTTCGCCTGCAGCCGAAGAGGACTGTTCACTCAATGCATCGTCGTGCAATGATGCAACACCAAATCAATATAGCGATCATGCAGGAGAGAGAGAGAGAGAGAGGAGAGAGAGAGGAGAGAGAGAGAGAGAGAGAGAGGGATTTTGTGTAAGACTTTTTGGTCCATTAGCTGAGACTCCACTTGTTCTCTAGGGGAGCGATTTATTTTAAGCATTTAGAGTTCTTATGATCTTGTCTAACTTACTCTTGAACTCGTTTAGCGTGCTACTGTTTACGAGAGAGAGAGAGAGAGAGAGATGAGAGCGAGAGAGAGAGAGAGAGTGTGTTACAAGGAGTTACAAGGATTTTGAATGTCTCAAAGACTTTTTAGTCCATAAGCGGAAACTCCACTTGCCCTCTGATAGAGTGGTTTACTTGAAGCATTTAGAGAGTTCTGTTGAACTTGTGTAAACTCACTCTTGAACTCGTTTACTGTGTTTCTGTTTACTACATCCACTGGAAGTCTATTCCAAGTATTTGCTATTTTGTATGTAAAGAAATTCCCACATTGAGTGTAGAATCTTTTCAATTCCAGTTTGTATCTGTTACCTTTGGACTAATTTGGGGCTAAGAGTGAATAGTGTTTTGTGATTTACATTTGTTATTCCTTTAAGAATTTTGGATGCCTCTATCAACTGTCCCCTTAGTCGTCGAGTTTGTTGATGAAAATAAGTTCAAACGTTCCATCCTTCTTTTATATCCAAAACTGTCTTAGTGTTGGAACTAGTTTGGTGGCACTAGCATGTGCAACTTCCAGTCCTATCTTTATCCTTCTGAATACTTGGAGCCCAGAATTGGACTCCGTATTCTACGTATTCTAGATGGGGCCTTACTAGTCATGTGTACAGCTGTAGTACAGTGTCTTTGTTTCTATGTTTGAATTGTCTCTTTATATAACCTATTAGTTATTGTGCTTTCTTTTCAGCTTTTATGCTCTGTTTGCTGAACTTCAAATCCTTGCTGATAATAATACCGAGATCTTCCTCCTGGTTCACACTTTCCATTTCATTACCCAGCAGTGAGTAATATGATTGTGGGTTACTATAACCTATGTGCATGACTTTACATTTCCCACAGTCGAAAGGCATTTGCCATTTTTCTGGACCATTCTCGTAGCTTCATTAGATCCTCTCTTAAGGCTTCTACGTCTTTGAATGACAGTATGACATGAAAAGAACAAATATAGATAAAAGCAATTGGAAATTGAAGCCGCTGCCTTGGGTTAGAGTTCTCTTGCTTGAAGGTACACTCGGGGCACACTATTCTATCTTATTTCTCTTCCTCTTGGTTTTGTTATCTTTTTTAGAGTTTATAGAGGAAATATTTTATTTCAATGTTGTTACTGTTCTTGAAATATTTAATTTTTTCTTGTTTCGTTTCCTCACTGGGCTATTTTACCTGTTGGAGCCCCTGGGCTTATAACAACCTGCTTTTCCAACTAGGGTTGTACCTTAATAATAATAATAATAATAATAATAATAATAATAATAATAATAATAATAATAATAATAATCTCTGAAATTATGTTCGATGTTAAAGATCTTAAAAAAAAAAATTGCTATTTAAAATTGTATCTGCACATGAACTTAAAGCTTTTAATTCTTTGTTCTCAAAATTATATGACTTTTTAATCCTAAAAAAATGGCTGGTATTATTAGAGCTTTTTAAATTTCCGCTGCAAATATATATATATATATATATATATACATATATATATAGTATATATATATATATATTATACTGTATATATATATATATATATATATATAAATGTAAAAATATAAACTAGGTCTAAACAATGAGGACACAACCATAAAATAGGATTTAAAACTTATATTAAAAAAGGTATTCACAACTTAGATATTATTTTGGACTCAGAAACATATTTAGATAAATAGTAAAAACTGAAAATGTAAATACAGTACTGTATATGTGAAATAATAAAAGAAAAAAATGATCAACGATGGTATAAATACATAATATATATATATATATATATATATATATATATATTTCAAATAAGCCATATATATTAATACATTAAAGTCTGGATTCTCTTAACGACCTCGGGATCAGAGCCCCAGGCGGAATCGCCCAAAGACTATATCAGACCGGTCTGATATTATAGTCTTTGGACGATTCCGCCTGGGGCTCTGATCCCGAGGTCGTTAAGAGAATCCAGACTTTAATGTATTAATATGTATGGCTTATTTGAAATATGAAAGAAACAGTTTAAATGTCCAAAAATTTATCATATATATATAATAATATATAATATATATATAATATATATAATACATATATACATGTATAATATATATATATATATATACATATATATACATACATACATACATATAGTATATAGTATATATATATATGTTATGTTATAAATTGTAAGATTGTAAATGTGTATTTTATAATAAAAGAAAAAGATCAAAAGTCTAAATGGATAGATAACAATTACTAACCAAAGAAGCAAAAAAAGGCATGAGACAGCCAGCTCTGAAGAGCGCAAACATAAAACACCAGCCAGCGAATGTTTTATGCAAGTATCAAACTATGCGTGGCGTCAACAATAGCTCACCACGCGTCTATTGTCTCTAGCTGGCTGGAAATGGCGGTGAATTCTCCCGGATGGGATTGTCTGCTTCGCCCATGAAATCCTAAATGGACTGCCACTCTAAGTGCCCGGGTGTATGAATGCCAACAGAATAATATACTTTACTTTAACTACTGCACTGTAAATGTTCAGTGGCTATTTTCCTCTTGGTAAGGGTAGAATAGACTCGTTAGCGATGGTAAGCAGCTCTTCTAGGATAAGGACATTCTAAAATCGAATCATTGTTCTCTTGTTTTGAGTGGTGCCATAGCCTCTGTACTATGGCGTTCCACAGTCTTGGGTTAAAGTTCTCTTGCTTGAGGGTACACTCGGGCACACTATTCTATCTTTTTTCTCTTCCTCTTGTTTTTTTAAAGTTTTTATAGTTTATATTGGAAATATTTATCCTAATGTTGTTACTGATCTTAGACTATATTATTTTTCCATGTTTCCTTTCCTCACTAGGCTATTTTCCCTGCTAGGACCCCGTGGGCTTATATCATACTGCTTTTCCAACTAGGTTTGTAGCCTAGCAAGTAATAATAATAATAATAATGATAATAATAACAATAACAATAATAATAATAAGAGCCTAATTAGCTGGGAACCCTACTCTCTACAGAACCTCCAAAGTCATTTTATAATGTTTCGTTCGAAAGGATTCAACATTTCACACAACGCATATTGCTCATCTACTGTTAAATCGTCACTATCAAACCACTCAGAGAACAAGAAAGTCTTCAATTTCCCCTTGAAAAGCCTTAATACATTGTTTCATTATAATGCATCTTTCTGTTGGGTGCTTTCAGTTTTAATTTATGTGTGGCAATGAGGAGCTAGTGATCGCTGCCAATATCTGCACCTATATAGCTTCTAACATTTCTCAGAGTCCCTCGTTCTTACAAGAACCTTATTCATTAATATTCAAATATTTGTCAATATTGATTTGATAGTGCTGTTTGCATATTTGCAAAGTCATGCCACACAAGTTAAAGAATAGGAGTGACATACTTATCTTGCAATTACGTATTAAAGCCAGTTAATTTTGAAGCAAGTTATTTTTTATGATTGATTGATTGATTGATTTAAAGTTTTCAGGTATTTTTATGAATATAATGGAATAATGTATATCTGTCAATTCTGTTATTATTATTATTATTATTATTATTATTATTATTATTATTATTATTATTATTATTTATTACAAGTTAAGCTACAACCCTAGTTGAAAAAGCTAAGATGTTCTAAGCCAAAGGGCTCCAACAGGGAAAAGTAGCCTAGTGAGGAAAGTAAATAAGGAAATAAACGATATAAAAAGTAATGAACAATTAAAATAAAATATTTTAAAAAACAATAACAACATGAAAAGAGATATTTCATATATAAATCATAAAATGACTTATGTCAGCCTGTTCAACATAAAAAAAAAACATTTGCTGCAAATTTGAACTTTTGAAGTTCCACTGATTTAGCTCTTGAATATACATCATAAAAAAATTGTAAATTAGGTATTTCAAAAACTACAAAAACCAGTATTATCAAGTTAGGGTTTATGTATTTCAAAAACTACAAAAACCTGTATTATCATGAAGAAAATGGGCCTTCAAACAGAAATTTCAAGTGGTTATGTTCACTAAAGATTTATGATGACAAATAGTAAAGATGAGGAGAGAGAGAGAGAGAGAGGAGAGAGGAGAGGAGAGAGAGAGAGAAAGTTTTTACTGCTATGAAATGTTCACTCAAGATTTATAATGACAAATAGTAAAAGATATGAGAGAGAGAGAGAGAGAGAGAGAGAGAGAGAGAGAGAGAGAGAGAAAGTTTTACTGCTATGAAATGTTCACTCAAGATTTATAATGACAAATAGTAAAAGATATGAGAGAGAGAGAGAGAGAGAGAGAGAGAGAGAGAGAGAGAGAGAGAAAGTTTTACTGCTATGAAATGTTCACTCAAGATTTATAATGACAAATAGTAAAGATATGAGAGAGAGAGAGAGGATGAGAGAGAGAGAGAGAGAGAGAGAGAGGGAGAGAGAGTTTTACTGCCCTTTGAAATTTACGTCAAGCGATGCTTTTTGTTCGTTCATATCAACTATCTTACATAGGCGTTAAAACAAAGCAAAAAGATTGATCAACTATAGACCCACACCTGTACATACAAGGAAAAGATTACAGTATAAGTATACACACAGATGCACACACATTTAATAAGTATATATCTTATATACCTATATATCTATCTATATATATATACAGTATTTTATATATATATATATATATATATATATAAAGTATTTATATGTCTACATATACTATATGTATAAAAAAATATATAATATGCATATATCAAATACTAGTATATATATATTATATAATATATATATATAATATATATTATATATATATATATATACAGTAATATTTCCATATGCATATATTTATAAATATATAACAAATATCCATAGAAATATGCATATATATATAATATATATATATATATACATCAGATCTCCAAGCAATTAATACAATTGCATGATATGTTTTACCAGTATGGAAAACTATCGTTTACATGATATCTAACCAAACAGATGTAGAGGCATACTGTAGAAGCAGCAGCACTGAAACACGGAGTCTTCTTCCGTAGATTTTCATCGGCTTTGTAGAGTGGACTTTCCTGAGGAAGTATTGACGCCACAGAGATATTTGCGTCGGTGTATACAAACTAAATATAGGAAAGAGAGGAGTAGCCGTGCGGTGGGCACTAAATCTATGTCATCTTTTACTTGCCTAAGAAAGAAAATCAAGTAACTATTGCCCCAATATCAAGTTATATCTATCTATATATATGTATGTAATATATATATATAAATATGTATATATATATATTATATATATAACATTATATATACATATATATACATATATATATATACCATATATAATATATATATATATATACACACATATATATATATATATATATATAATATATATATATATATATATATATATATATATTTATACTAATTATATATATACACATTTCCATAAGACAAATAAGAGAGAGAGAGAGAGAGAGGAGGAGAGAGAGAGAGAGGAGAGAGAGAGAGAGAGCGAAAATTCTCCTCTTAATAACCGGAAAATTGTAACTCTCATAACTGCGGCAAAAACTGCCGCATCAGCTTAAAATGCGACTTCTATCCATCTTTAAAAAAAAAAAAAAAAAAAAAAAAAACGCAATACAAATTCATATCTATGCAAAGAAGTTTTATTCAGCTGTAACCAAGTTGTGGAATGATCTTCCTAATCGGGTAGGTGAATCGGTAGAACATTAAAAGTTAAACGTTTCCGGGAAAAGTTTTTGTCTTTTATAGTTTATATATGAAATATCTATTTTGATGTTATTATCATTTTTAAAATATTTTAATTGTTCATTACTTCTTATATCGTTTATTCTTTTCCTTATTCCCTTTCCTCACTGGGCTATATTTCCCTATTGGAACCGTTGGGCTTATAGCATCTCGCTTTTCCAACAAGGGCTGTGGTTTAGCTAATAATAATAATAATAATAATAATAATAATAATAATAATACATCCATATACCAAAGGCACTTCCCCCAATTTTGTGGGGTAGCCGACATCAACAATGAAACAAAACAAAAAGGGGACCTCTACTCTCTACGTTCCTTCAGCCTAACCAGGGACTCAACCGAGTTCAGCTGGTACTGCTAGGGTGCCACAGCCCAACCTCCCACATTATCCACCACTGATGAAGCTTCATAATGCTGAATCCCCTATTGCTGCTACCTCCGCGGTTATCCAAGGCACCGGAGGAAGCAGCAGAGCCTACCGGAACTGCGTCACAATCACTCGCCATTCATTCCTATTTCTAGCACGCTCTCTTGCCTCTCTCCCATCTATCCTCCTATCACCCAGAGCTTTCTTCACTCCATCCATCCACCCAACAACAACAACAACAACAACAATAATAATTATACTAATAATAATAATAATAATAATAATAATAATAATAACAACAATAATAATTATAATAATAACAACAATAATAATGATAATAATAATAATAATAATAATAATAATAAAAAGCAATATACTGTATACTGTATATTATATACATGTATGCTGTGTACATTCCAATAACAATAATAATAATAATAATAATAATAATAATAATAATAATAATAATAATAATAATAATAATAATCATAACAATAATAATTATAATAATAATAATAATAAAAATAATAATAATAAAAATAATAATAATGATAATAATAAAAAGCAATATACTGTATACGGTATATTATACAGTATACATGTATGCTGTATACATTCCGCATTACATATCCAGTTTCATCATCTTGCCTTCTTCTCCAAAGGGGGGAGGGGTGGTTCCAGTTTCCTCAGTTATAGGAAAGGGAGGAAACCAAGAAGAGAAGAAGAGGAAAGGAAGAAGAGAGGAAAAATAAATGATTGAAAAGGAAGGACCAATGAGGTTCGAGTTTATCTATTTCCTTATTTCCTTTCCTCACTGGGCTTATTTTTCCTGGTTGGAACCCTTGGGCTTATAGCATCCTGCTTTTCCAACTTGGGTTGTAGCTTAGCTAATAATAATAATAATAATAATAATAATAATAATAATAATAATAATAATAATAATAATAATAATAATAATAATTTCTCCTTGCTTATTTATCACTGATAACTCTCTTTCTGAGCTATCCATTTTAAAACACAAAACATTTTTACAAACCAACTTTCCTCAGTGGGCTATTTTTCCACGTTAGAGCCCTTGGGCTTATAGCATCTTGCTTTTCCAATTAGAGGTGTAGCTTAGTTAGTAATAATAATGATGAAAATTTCTCCACTTTAAAACCCAAAACCAAATCTACAAACCAACTTTACATCTATATCGATATAAAAAAAAAGTACATTATCAACACGGGCGTAGCCATCATTCAAAAAGGACCGGGGAGAAGAAATCTTCATCAACAATTTTTTTTCTGAAGCCATTCTTCAAAGAGAGTCAATAAACCATCACAGTGACATCTGGTGACGAAATTGAGAAAGATAAGTTATCTTCAAATTCACATTCATTATAATATTGCTAATATGTGTATATTTTTTTTATCCTTACAGAACAATTACTGTATCTTTTGTAAGATTATTATTATTATTATTATTATTATTATTATTATTATTATTATTATTATTATTATTATTATTATTATTATTATTATTCCTAGCTAAGCTACAACACTACGTGGAAAAGCCGGATGCTATAAGCCCAAAGGCTTCAACAGGGAAAAATAGCTCAATGATGAAAGGAAATAAAGAATTAAACTACATGAGAAATAATGAATAATTAAAACATTTTGAGAACAGTAACAACATTAAAAAAGATCTTTCATGTATAAACTATAAAAGGAGACTTATTTTAGCCTCTTCAACATACAAACATTTGCTCTAAGTTTGAACTTTATACAAAGCTATCTTCTTGTCAAAATAACAGGGGGCCAATGACCTCTGCCTATAACAAGATGAACACCATAAAAAAATGCTATCTCTCATATAAGATCACCGGACATGCAAAAGTTCCTGCTAACTACCGCGGTGACGTAGTGCGCTATGCGGCATGTCTGACCTTCAGCACGAAAGGAAGCGTGTCCCTTAAACGTTAAGGAGGAAACATAATAACAGCCGACTTCTGAAAGAGCTTCAGTCTATCAAGACATTATCTGCCACGATCTCTTACCTCATCATTGGAAGGAGGTTATGTTTTACCCCCTGTTTGTGTGTTTGTTTGTGTAAAGCTTCCTGGCCACAATTTTAATCGTAGAGTAATGAAACTTGCAAAGATTATCTGCTACGATCTCTTACGTCATCATTGGAAGGAGGTTATGTTTTACCCCCTGTTTGTGTGTTTGTTTGTGTACAGCTTCCTGGCCACAATTTTAATCGTAGAGTAATGAAACTTGCACGGATTAACTCGTTATGTAAGAAGCTGGAAATGATTAAATTTTGGGAAGGTCAAGGTTTAAGGCCAAGAAAAAAGTCCAATTCACGTAATCAGCCATAGGTTTGGACATCGATGTTACAAAGACTTAAAACTTAGTTCATATTGAAGTGTATGAAAATCCCTGCCAATTAATACATGTTAAGGTCAAAGGTCAAGGTCGAGCAAAGGGTCGATAAAGAAGCTGCCGCGGCGGAGATCTGCGCTCTACCGAGTGCCCCTCTAGTTGACACTGTTTTGACATGGATAAGTGAACGGCATTACTTTGTAGCTTGGATGGCGAGGGGGGCTTGGGCGCTGATCATATGTATATATCGTCAGTCTTTAGAACATTGTCACTGTCCTTTGCCTCTGCCATTCATGAGCGGTCTTTAAATCTTCAAACACCTCTGCTGCTGATGATACCACAACCTCTTTCATCACATCCCACATCTTCACATTTACATATTTTACCTTTAAATTTTTATGCCTTCTCCCCTTAAAATGTTTAAGGTTTAAAGGCCGCTCATGAATGGCAGAGGCAAGGGACAGTGACATTGCCCTATCAACCAGCACAATGAACTAGACACTGACCATATTACATATGACAAGCGCCCATACCCCAACCCCCAGGCTAGGACCAAGGTGGGCTAGGCGATGGCTGCTGATGACTCAGCAGATAGACCTATAGGCTCCCCCAAAACACCCCAGCCTTAGCTCACAAGGATCGTGAGACTGCAGCGACCAAAGGAGCTAACAAGTTTGAGAGGGACTCGAACCCCAGTCTGGCAATCACAAGGCAAGGACGCTAACCACCAGGCCACCACAAGTTTTAATCCTGGGACTTTTCTTTTCCTTGTTGTTTTCAGGCTAAAATCTGCCTCTACCAATGTAGATTAAGCTACAATGGATTCATTTTGCATAATCTTGCAATCCATAGTGACTTTTTACGTCTTCCTTCCTAACCAACACAGTCAATTTGTGTCTCATTTTGTTCAAGCATTCATAAGTTACCAGATGATTTCGCCTCCTTGTTTTGTTAAACTCTTTATAGTTTATATAGGAAATATTAATTTTAATGTTGTTACTGTTCTTAAAATATTTTATTTTTCCTTGTTTGATCTCCTCACTGGGCTATTTTCCCTGTTGGGAAAATAGCCTTTTAGCTTTTCCAACTAGGGTTTTAGGTTAGCAAGTAGTAGTAGTAGTAACAATAATAATAATAATAATAATAATAATAATAATAATAATAATAATAACAGTGTATTCAAGACAACCAGATTTATACAATCGGCTGAATCCAACAACATTTCTTCTTCTGGTTTCTTCTCCCAAAACCTTTAAAGGTTTAAAAGCCGCTCATGAATGGCAGAGGCAAGGGACAGTGACATTGCCCTATCAAGCAGGACAATGCCATAGAAACTGAACCAACCTTATATACATATGATCAGCGTCCCAGATCCCTCTCCATCCAAGCTGGGAGCGAGGAGGGTCAGGCAATGGCTGCTGACTCAGCAGATAGACTTAATGATGTTAAGGTTGCAGCGACCAAAGTGAACTAACGAGTTTGAGCGGGACTCAAACCCCAGTCTGGCGATCACCAGTCAGGGACATTACCACATCAGCACCCGCAACCCTCAATGTATTCATTTGAAGCCAATAGAGCTCTCTCCTACATACGCATTCATATTCCCAGATGACACTATAGTCAATTTTTTCTAGTGAGGCAGATTTGCACTGACTCCCAGGGGTGCCCTTTTAGCTCGGAAAAGTTTCCTGATCGCTGATTGGTTAGAAATATCTTGTTTAACCAATCAGCGATCAGGAAACTTTTCCAAGCTATAAGGGCACCCCTGCCAGTCGGTGCAAATCTGCCCGACTAAAAAAAAATTGACTATAGGATCTCACTTGCAGATCTTTCTACATATTCTTCTAATTTCCCTTCAAATTCCTCATTCTCCTCCTCTTTGCTACATCCTTGTTGAGGAGCCTATGCTGAGATGATATGCCGTATTGTTGAAAAAAAAAAATAATTTTAATGTGAAATTCTCTGTAAAAATATACCGTTCCCAGCCTTATTTCACTAAAATACGAGCGACTGTAATTTTACCATTCTTTGTTATTATCTTTTACAGGTTGGTGACCTTAATATCACACATTTTAATGTGAAATTCTCCGTAAAAATATATTGTTCCCAGCCGTGTTTCAGTAAAATACAGGCGACCGTAATTCTACCCTACATTGTTATTACCTTGTACGGGTTGGTGACCGTAATATCACTCCTTAACGTCAATATACCCGTTTTTTAAAAAGGTACCTGCCTGGCAACATTTATTCCAGAATTTTTACGGTAAATTTTTAACAGTGCACACACTTTTTTTTTTTTTCCAAATTGTAACCTCATGACCCTACCACATGAGTCATTTTATTGTTTGTATATGACATATCTGTTTTTGACATTGTTAATAGTTTATAATGACATATCTGTTTTTGACATTGTTAATAGTTTATAATGACATATCTGTTTTGACGCTGTTACTGTTTTTAGAATGATATATTGTTAATTTATTCTCATCATTTGTTTAATTCCTTATTTCCTTTCCTCACTGGGCTATTTTTCCCTGTTATAGCCCTTGGGCTTATAGCATCCTGCTTTTCCAACTAGGGTTGTAGCTTGGCTAGTAATAATAATAATAATAATAATAATAATAATAATAGTAATATTTTTTCCCTGTTGGAGCCCTTGGGCTTATAGCATCTTGCTTTTCCAACTAAGGGTTGTAGCTTGGCTAATAATAATAATAATAATAATAATAATAATAATAATAATAATAATAATAATAATAACAATGATGATGATGATGATGATGATGATAATAATAATAATAATAATAATAATAATAATAATAATAATAATAATAATAATAATAATAATAGGTTTGCACATATGTGAAATTTTCATTCAAATCTAGATGGAGAATATAATTCCTACCGCTTTTCTCCTTGCATCTTCCCTTGCATAGCAAACTTCATATCCTTACCCAAGTCTTCTCAGCAGATAATAAAAACCCAGCAACAGAAGCGATATTTGCATGACAGATATGCCAGGCATGCGGTCATTCATGGATCAGGATTACGCTGCTTGGAACCAAAGAGTGGTATTGAAAATTATTATTATTATTAATATTATTAATATTATTATTATCTATCATTATTATTATCATCATTGTTATTTATTACTTTTATTATTATTATTATTATTATTATTATTATTATTATCATTATTATTATGGTTGTTATTATCATTATTATTATCATTATCATAATTATAATTACTATCATTATTATGATTATTATTATTATGTATTACATTATTATTATTATTATTATTATTATTATTATTATTATTATTATTATCATTACTTTTATTATTATTATTGTTTTATTATTATTACTCTCACTATTATTATTATTATTATTATTATTACTATCATTATTATGATTATTATTATTATCATTATCATTATTATAATTACTATCATTATTATGATTATTATTATTATGATGATGATCATATCATCCTCATTATTATTATTATTATTATTATTATTATTATTAAATGAGTAGACCTCAACTCTCACATACTTGACTGATCTGAAACTATGATTTTCGCATTTCGTAAAAAGTTAAATTTAGCAAGACTACAGTAATTAAGTCAGTATCCCCTAACTTTGGGTTATATAACTGCTACTACTATCACAAAATACTTTTTTTATCCCATATCCAGGATGTAATTAACCGTGGTAGATAATTTACGACTAGTCATAAATTGCGTTAATTACTGTTTTTGCGGAAGGTGTATTATTACATGGTTCCCCCTATCACATCGATTTAGATGTAACCTTCGAATTCCATAGAAAATTACAAGGTCTCCGTTTTATATATATATATATATATATATATATATATATATATATATATATATATATATATATATATATATACATATATAATTATATATATATATATAATATATATATATATATATATATATATATATATATATATATATATATATATATATATATATATATATATATATATATATATATAATTCATTGCCCCTCGATATAAGATTAGCATCTTCAAGCACATTCATCGAAGCAATGAAACCTGAAAGCACAGAACCTCGAGGTTTTTCTTGTGGCGTTAACTAAGGGTGGGAGTTACACACAATCACGCCCGTATGCATGAGTATTGGTATAGGCCTACGTGTGAGGTATATATATCTCTCTCTCTCTCTCTCTCTCTCTCTCTCTCTCTCTCTCTCTCTCTCTCTCTCTCTCTCTCTCCTGTAAACAAAATTCTGAACGGCAGAACCAAATCACGCCGGATACAAGAATTAAAATCAACTTCTTTGCCAAATAAATAGAAAAAATCTTTTTATGGGATAAAGACAATTATGAAGAAGCTGAATAAACCCTTTCCCGCTGAGAGAGAGAGAGAGAGAGAGAGAGAGAGAGAGAGAGAGAGAGAGAGAGAGAGAGAGAGAGAGAGAGAGAGAGAATGAACCAATTGAAATCCTTCACACCACAGCTTCTTTAATGGTTAAAAAAATAAATCTTTTCTCGGAGAGAGAGAGAGAGAGAGAGAGAGAGAGAGAGAGAGAGAGAGAGAGAGAGAGAGAGAGAGAGAGAGAGAGAGAGAGAGAGAGATGAACCAATTGAAATCCTTCACACCACAGCTTCTTTAATGATTAAAAAAATAAATCTTTTCTCGGAGAGAGAGAGAGAGAGAGAGAGAGAGAGAGAGAGGAGAGAGAGAGAGAGAGAGAGAGAGAGAGAGAGAGAGAATGAACCAATTGAAATCCTTCACACCACAGCTTCTTTAAAGATTAGAAAAGAATAAACCTTTTCTCGCAGAGAGAAGAGAGAGAGAGAGAGAGAGAGAATGAACCAATTGAAATCCTTCAACACCACAGCTCCTTTAATAATAAGAAAACCATACCACTAAGCAACTAAACAAAAAAATAATTATAAACATAATCATCCCTTTCTTTAATAAATCAATAAAATCTAAGTGACTTTGAAGTTAAAGAAAAAAAGAAACCGTAATGACATTTGTATCATGGACTTAAACCTGTCCAAAATTAATCGGAGAGATATACTATCATTAGCTTTGGTTTCCTGCCAGCAGCCTTTGTAGTTTCTCTGATGAGGCGAAGCCTTTGTTAGGATCCAATCAATTGGAAGACGATATATTAGAGCCAACACACAGCCATGTCTATGTAATCACTTGAAAGCGAAACTACAACATACATATATACGTCAAACATACACACACACACACACACACACACACACACACACATATATATATATATATATATATATATATATATATATATACATATATATACACACACACACATATATATATATATATATATATATATATTATATATATATATATATAGCATATATGTATTATAATATACATGACGAATGGAGAAGTATTGAATTAAACGCTCAAGATAGAGACGACTGGCGAAATCTAACCGAGGCCCTTTGAGTCAATAGGCGTAGGAGGAGATGATGATGATAATATGAATTTATATATATATATATATATATATATATATATATAAATATATATATATATACATATATATATATATATATATATATATATATATATATATACATATATATATATACATACATACATACATATATATATATATATATATATATATATATATATATATATATATATACATACACACACATATATATATATATATATATATATATATATATATATATATATATATATATATATATATATATATATATATATACTGCATACATATATATACTGTATACATATATATACATACATATATATATATATATATATATATATATATATATATATATATATATATATATATATACGGTATATACGATTATATTAGGCCTACTCTTTTAACAATTACATGATCTTTCTGATTTCCAGCTAGAGAATTTAACCTGAGAGAGAGAGAGAGAGAGAGAGAGAGAGAGAGAGAGAGAGAGAGAGAGAGAGAGAGAGAATGTTTTGGAATAATCAAAGAAGGAAAAACATATGATAAAAAAACAAATAGACCACAATGTTCTCAATGTTCTCGTGAGAAGCAGACAAGGAAGAAGTAATGAGAGAAAAAAGAAAAAAAGAGGGGGCCTGATAAAAGCCCCTACGCCCCTCTCACGCCTGGAGGAAGAGGAGCCCATAAAACGGGCGTGGTCACCTTTTGACGCCTGACTTATAGTTTGGGCGCGCACCAGTTTGTGTGAGACTGGAGCACGTGTGTGTGGGCGCGCAAGCAAGAAAGTAATGTTACCCCGTTAATTTCTCAGTCATGGTCGATCAATAGTTCTTCATTGGCGTCGTTTGCACGAATCCCTGTACGTAACAGAGCACGTCTGCCTGATTGCAATTTAACTTCAACCTTGGTTAACACATTAGCCAAGCTGCAACAGTTTTAAAGCAAGGGTGGATATAATTAAGCGAGGAGAAACGGTTTGCCACAGCAAGCAAGGGTGGATATAAATTTAAAATAAAGGGTGGATATAATTAAGCGAGGAGAAACGGTTTGCCACAGCAAGCAAGGGTGGATATAAATTTAAAATAAAGGGTGGATATAAATTTAGCAGAAGAGAAACGGTTTGCCACAGCAAGCAAGGGTGGATAAAAATTTAAAATAAAGGGTGGATATAAATTTAACAGAGGAGAAACGGTTTGCCACAGCAAGCAAGGGTGGATATAAATTTAAAATAAAGGGTGGATATAAATTTAACAGAGGAGAAACGGTTTGCCACAGCAAGCAAGGGTGGATATAAATTTAAAATAAAGGGTGGATATAAATTTAACAGAGGAGAAACGGTTTGCCACAGCAAGCAAGGGTGGATATAAATTTAACATAAAGGGTGGATATAAATTCAACAAAGGAGAAACACTTTGTTACAAGAGTGGAATACATTTAACAGAGTAACGTTTCGTCACAGCAACTAGTTTCAGTAGTGGAGGAATTGCTAGAAACGTGTGATGACAAATTATTGGCAAACTTGCACTTAAATTTATATGAATCCATGGTATAAATCATCAGACAACACATATGTAAGACTGCAATTCAATTTCAACGGAAACGCAACAGATTACATCAGGAAAAACATTTGTAAGACTGCAACTCAATTTCAATGGAAACGCAACAGATTACATCAGGAAACACATATGTAACACTACAACACAATTTCAATGGAAACGCAACAGATTACATCAGTCACCATATGTAAGACTGCAACTCAATTTCAATGGAAACGAAATGAGTTTCTAAAAAATATTGGCAACAAATTGCAAGCATGATATTCTTTTTCACAGGGAAATAAAAAAATTGCATCATCAGATGGCATATTGCAAGAGAATAACACTATCAGCTGATGAAAATTCACCCAATTAAATTATACTAAAAGTATTCAAGCGAAAATAATCGGAAATTGTCTATTTATCTATTTACCAAGGTACTTCCTAAAATTTTGGAGGGTAGCTGACATCAAAAAAGGAACAGAAGAGGATTTTTATTCTCTTCGCTCCTCCCAGCCTGACGAGGGATTTAGTCGAGTTCGGCTGGTATACACTAATGCTGAGTATATAGTAAATAGTAGTGGAAGCAATTTCATCCTAACAAAATTTATTTCTTATAACTAAAGAGCATTCAATGTCAGGAGTATCCCGTTTATAAGTAAAAGGAAGAAAAAGAAAAAAAAATAATTCGTATATAAAAACTATTACCTACAAATCATTAAGAATTACTCATACATTCACATAAACGAGGAAGAAAAAGAAAAAAAATTAATTCCTATAAAAAATCTATTACCTACGAATCATTAACCATTACTCAATACATTCGCATAAACGTCTACATTACCTTTCCATAAAGGAAAGTTTGTTACTCTCCCTAGATCCATTTCCCCTTCCTAAGACGCCAGCATTCCTTACGTCCAATTCCCCTCCCGCAGACGCCAAAATCATTGCACTCTTGACTCCAGCACTGACTGTCTGTTTCACACTTCTTGCTTCACCTGTTATGTGACTCATCTCTCATCATACCACCATCTGTTAGGTTTACTCCCAAATATCTGAACGTGTCATCCGATTCAATTTTCTCTGTATCGGTATTAATGTTCATTGCAGGCTTTTCTTAATTTTCCTGTAGATATACTCTCTATATATGGTATATATACAGTATATACATATATATGTATATATATGGTACTGTATATATATATATATATATATATATATATATATATATATATATATATATATATATATATATATATGCAGAACTTTCTTGATTTTCCTGTATATATACTCTCTATATATGGTATATATACAGTATATACTTATATATGTATATATATGGTACTGTATATTTATATATATATATATATATATATATATATATATATATATATATACATATATATACATATATATATACATATATGGTACTATATATATATATATATATATATATATATATATATATATATATATATATATATATATATATATATATATATATATAAGTAATAAGGAATCTAACGGACCACAGAGCAAATAAGGCCTTAATATGGCTCATTTTCAATACAAAGAATATACATTCAAATTCCTCAATAATATTTGGAATTGCATAAAACTAATAAAAGACCCCAGTAAACACCTTGATCATAAAACCAGTGAATAACGTTTCCCTAGTAAAAAAAAAAAATAATCATAATATCAGGCATAGAATAACGCAATATTCACACGACACCGGAAATGACTAACACAAAAATCACATATCTGGGAAGAGTGATTAAAGGAATGACAAAATAATTGATTGTGGGAATAAGATAAAAAAATTCTCCTCCCTATGATATATTGTTTTTTCTTTTATTTTAGTGATCACAAATGGTACTGGATTGTCAATGTTATAATACACACACACACACACACACACACACACACACATATATATATATATATATATATATATATATATATATATATATATATATATATATATATGCTGTACATATATGCATATATATATATATATATATATATATATATATATATATATATATATATATATATTACATATATATACATATATATATATATATATATATATATATATATATATATATATATATATATATATATATATATATATATATATAAACTTCAAAAGTTCAACTTGCAGCAAATGCTTTATGTCGAACAGGCTGATATAAGTCTTCTTATAGCTTACGGGTTATTTCATCTTTGCCTACACATACACAGATTAGTCTGGCCTATTCTTTCCTCATATACTTGACAACACTCAAATTTTCAAACAATTCTTTTTCGCTAAAGAGGTTAACTATTGCAATTATTCAGTGGCCCCTATCCACTTGATAAGGGTAGAAGAGACTCATTAGCTATGGTAAGGAGCTCTTCTAGGAGAGGGACACTCCAAAATCAAACTATTGTTCTCTAGTCTTGGTAGTGCCATAGCCTCTGTACCATGGTCTTCCACTGTCTTGGATTAGAGTTCTCTTGCTTGAGAGTACACTCGGGTACACTATTCTATCCTGTTTCTATTCCTCTTGTTTTTTTTTTTTTAAGTTTTTATAGTTTAAATAGGAAATATTTATTTTAATGTTGATATTGTTCTCAAACTTCTTGTAGTTTGTCCTTATTTCCTTTCCTCAATGGGCTATTTTTCCCTGTTGGAGCCCTTGGGCTTATATCATCCTGCTTTTCCAACTAGGGTTGTAGCTTAGCAAGTAATAACAATAATAATAATAATAATAATAATAATATATGGAATATTTCTTTTAATGCTGTTACTGTTACAAATGTATTTTATTTTAGTTTTTCATTACTTCTCATATCGTTCATTTATTCCTTTATTTCCTTTCCTCACTGTGCTACTTTTCTTGTTGGAGCCCTTGGGCTTATAGCATCTTGCTTTTCCAATTAGGGTTGTAGCTTAGCTAGTAATAATATATATATATATATATATATATATATATATATATATATATATATATATATATTATTATTACTAGCTAAGCTACAACCCTAGTTGGAAAAGCAGGATGCTATGAGCCTATGGGATCCAACAGGGAAAATAACCCAGAGAGAAAAGGAAATAAGGAAATAATTAACTATATGAGAAGAAATTAAGAAATTAACAATTAAAATAAAATACTTTAAAAACAATAACAACATTAAATTAGATATATCATATATAACTATAAAGAGAGACTTACATCAGCCTAATAATAATAAAAAAAAAAACTCATTGCAAGTTTGAACTTATGAAGTTCCACCGATTCAACTACCTGATTAAGATCCTCCCACAAATTGGTCATAGCTGGAATGATAGTCTATTAAGGGATCCAGTAACCCAAGATATACATCCAGGGGTATATTAATAAGTACCAAAAATAAAATATATAAATAAACAAATGAATAAATAAAAATAAAGTTAACATTTAGGAGCGTATTGATGACTACAAAAAAAAAAAAGAAAAAAAAAAAAATTGCGGTATAGGATATAAGTGACATTCAAGAATTACAGTGAACTATCTCTCTTTAAATGAAATACTCGAGTTAAAAACAAACCAAAAACCAATAAATTGTACAACAAACGCCGAAGCAAGTTCAGTGACAAGATATCTTTATTCACGATAGACTGGAGGACTTGAACCTCATTTCTCAGTCCACAGATCTACTTTAATGCTCGAGTTAATATACAAATTACAATCCGATATGACCCGATTTAACCGGGACTTGATGATCAGATTTCCCCACGAGAACCAGATCTCATTATTGCGATGAGATTAATGTGTGCGTGCGTATGTGTGCGTGTCTGTCTATTGCGCAATAACGACGGCAGTCTATTGCCACTACCTCTTGAAGGGAGAATCAGATCAAGGAAACACGAGGAAAAAATCATTTAAAAATTGGAAAAAAAGAAGAAAAATTTACGAAAATGATGTATCAATGAATAAAAAACTAAAGATACGATGAAATGAAATAAAACATTAAAATAACAAACTCATAGACCATGAAAATAGAACATATGAAGTTATGGAGGTAGGCTACACCAAAAAAAAAAAAAAAAAAAAAAAAAAAAAAAAAAAAAAAAAAAAAAAAAAAAAAATATATATATATATATATATATATATATATATATATATATATATATATATATATATATATATATATATATATATATATATTTAATAAAAATTAGGTAGGAGAAAACAAACCAAAGCGACGACCTCCATGGGAAACTAGAACAATATGGTGAACTAAAATAGACTCATGCGGCGAACTAAGTTACTATAGACAGACCAATATGGCGCAACTAATGTAGAAAATACGACTAGGTCTATACGACGATCTAGTGTAAAAATTTTGCCTATATAAAGCAATGAAATAAGAAAATAGACCAATACGAAGCAATGAATGAATAAAACAGACCAATACAACGCAACTAATGAAGAAAATAGAACAATACGATGCAATGAATGAAGAAAATAGACCAATACGACGTAATGAAAGAAAAAAAGACCAATACAACGTAATGAATGAAGAAAATAGACCAATACAACGCAATGAATGAAGAAACTACACCAATACAACGTAATGAATGAAAAAAATAGACCAATACGACATTATGCAAGAAGAAAATAGACCAATACGACGCAATGAATGAAGAAAATAGACCACTTCGATGCAATGAATGAAGAAAACAAACCAATATAATGCAATGAATCAAGAAAATAGACCAATACGATGCAACATATGAATAAAATAGACCAATAGGATGCAATGAATGAAGAAAATAAACCAATAGGACATAATGAATGAAGAAAATAGACTAATACAATGCAATAAATGAAGAAAACAGACCAATACGATGCAATGAGTGAAGGAAACAAACCAATATAATGCAATGAATGAAGAAAATAGACCAATATGGTGACATGAATGAAGAAAATAGATCAATATGACGCAATGAGTGAAGGAAACAGACCAATATGATGCAATGAATGAAGAAAATAGACCAATACGACGCAATGAATGAAGAAAATACACCAATACGATGCAATGAATGAAGAAAATAGACCAATACGATGCAATGAATGAAGAAAATAGACCAATATGATGACATATATGAAGAAAATAGATCAATACGATGCAATGAATGAAGAAAATAGCCCCCTATGTTGCAATAGATAAAGAAAATAGACCAATATGATGCAATGAAAAAAGAAAATATACAAATACGACGCGATGAATGAAGAAAATAGACCAATATGATGCAATGAGTGAAGGAAACAGACAAATTTGATGCAATGAATGAAGAAAATAGACCACTATGATGCAATAAATAAAGAAAATAGACCAATATGACGTAATGAATGAAGAAAATAGACCAATACGATGATATGTATGGAGGAAATGGATCAATACGATGCAAAGAATGAAGAAAATAGACCACTATGATGCAATACTGTAGATAAAGAAAATAGACCAATATGATGCAATGAAAAAAGAAAAAATTACAAATACGACGCGATGAATGAAGAAAATAGACCAATATGACGCAATGAGTGAAGGAAACAGACCAATACGATGCAATGAATGAAGAAAATAGACCACTATGATGCAATAAATAAAGAAAATAGATCAATATGACGCAATGAATGAAGAAAATAGACCAATACGATGATATGTATGGAGAAAATAGATCAATACAAAGCAATGAATAAAGAAACTAGACCAATACGATGCTATGAATGACGAAAATAGACCACCACGACGCAAAGAATGAAGAAAACATACCAATACGACACAGTGAGTGAAGAAAACAGACCAATACGATGCAATGAATGAAGAACATAGACCAATCTGACGCAATGAATGAAGAAAATAGACCAATACGATGCTATGTATGAAGAAAGTAGACTAATACGACGCAATGAATAAAGAAAATAGACCAAATACAATGCAATGAATGAAGAAAGTAAAGCAATACGACGCTGTGAATGAAGAAAATAGACCAATACGATGCATTGAAAGAAGAAAATAGACAAATACAATGCAATGAATGAAGAAAATACACCAATATGATGCTATGAATGAAGGAAGTAGACCAATAGACGCAATGAATGAAGAAAATACACGATTTTGAAGCTATGAATGATGAAAATAGACCAATACGACGCAATAAATGAAGAAAATAAAACAAGACGACGAAGTGAATGAAGAAAATTTACCAATATGAAGAAATGGAGGGAGAAAGTCACAACAAAACGACTCACTACAAAGAGAAACAAACTCAAACTGTCATCTTGTTGAGAAGGCAGTAGATAACTCAATGCAATTGCAACGGAAAGAAAAAAATGAGAGAGAGAGAGAGAGAGAGAGAGAGAGAGAGAGAGAGAGAGAGAGAGAGAGAGAGAGAGAGAGAGAGAGAGAGAGAGAGAATCATACATTCATTCAAAGGGGAGGAATCTCTGCACTGCAGCTAATCACCGCTAGGGCGGTAATATTATTCTTATTTCTTTGTGCACGAAACTTACCAGGTCTTCTATATTAGAGCAATTTTCCTTTTCGCTGGGAAATAGTCCGTTTGTCTTTATTGGCCTGGTTACTTTTTCTCATTGCATTTGTGTGTGTGTTTGTGTGTGTGTGTGTGTGTGTGTGTGTGTGTATGAGTGTGTGTGTGTGTGTGTGTGGCGAAAGATGGTGCAAGACAATCCAAAATACTTTTACATATGAGTAAAGTGTCTCATGTTTCCTCAATATTATTATTAGTATTACAAGGTAAACTATAACCCTAGTTGGAAAAGCAAGATGCTATAAGTTCAAGGGGCTCCAACGGGAAAAAATAGCCCAGTGAGGAAATAAGGAAAGGAAATAAATAAACGATTTAAGAAATAAATGAACAATCAAAATAAGATATTTGAAAAACATGACATTAAAACAGATATTTCCTATATAACCTATAAAAAGATTAATGTTTTTAAAATATTTATTTCAATTGTTCATCACTTCATATATAGTTTATTCATTTCCTTGTTTCCTTTCCTCACTAGGCTATTTTTCCTTGTTGGAGCCCTTCATCTTGCTTTTTCAGCTAGGGTTGTAGCTTGGCTAATAATAATAATAATAATAATAATAATAATAATAGTAATAATAATAATAATAATAATAATAATAATAATAATATCTCCTATTCATGACCTCCCTAAAGTGTTCCATCCAACGTTGCCTTTCTTCACCTCCTCTTATGATAACATATCCATCTCTCTTTTCTTCAATGGGAATGAATTAGTCGAGATTGAAAATATATAATCACTAAATAACGAAAACTTTCATCAAATAAACTCAACATAACCTGAGGCGGGAAATGGTCTAAATAACAGAAGTCTTTTTAAGTCAAGCTAGATAGAATCAAGTTATATTTACTTGGGGTCAATATTAATCTTTAAAACCGTCTGCTGCAATTAAACGAGATCTGTACGTGATTTCAACTATATAATTAGTCTTCTAGAGAGAGAGAGAGAGAGAGAGAGAGAGAGAGAGAGAGAGAGAGAGAGAGAGAGAGAGAGAGAGAGAGAGAGAATGGCTTGCCAACGATGTTTGCTAAACACCATGGAAACCACTACGTTCGAGACTGTTGTCCGCATTATATTTCTAAGAAATTAAACTGCACGGAATCAGATTTAAGACTACAGGGGCAGACCTGCGCCACGGCGGCTTATTTCTCGACCCTAACCTTGACTTTGACCTAAATATGTATTATTTGGCGTGGATTTTCATTCACTCAAATATGAACCAAGTTTGAAGTCTCTGTGATAGCGATGTCCAAACTTCTGGCTGATTACGTGAATTGGACATTTTGCTTGACCATGACCTTAACCTTGATCTTCCAAAGTTTAATCATTTCCAGCGTTTTACATAAATTAATCCATGACCTTGACCTTTGACCTTTCAAAATTTAATAATTTCCAGCGTTTTTTACATAGTAGTTAATCCCTGCAAGTTTCATTACTCTATGATTAAAATTATGGCCAGGAAGCTGCTCACAAACTTCGTTGGCGGAGGTAAAAACAAAGATATGAATGAGTCCCTACGATAAATGCACCAATTGAGCTAAAGGGTGTGCACCGAGACGATTGAAACCTTTAAATTGCAGTCGTCATAGTGATATATATATATACAGTATATATATATATACAGTACATATATATATATATATATATATATATATATATATATATATATATATATGTGTTTATATATATATATATATATATATATATATATATATATATATATATATATATGTATATATATACATATATATACATATATATATATATATATATAATATATATATACATACATATATATATATATATATATATATATATATATATATATATATATAAATGCCAAGCAATTTGAATGAAGCAACACCTTAAAGTTACCAAATACACTTTTGGTGGGAACTCGATTCAGATCAGATTTCGTGGTAATAGAATCTACTTAGACACACACAACGAGCCATAAAGGTATAATTGTTTAATTAATGCATCGTTTCATCAAGTGATTCCTCTTTTATAACCTTCCTTTGATGTCTCGAATTACCGTCCATAAAATGCCTCGCTTCCTTTGGACCACAGGGGCTGTTTCAAGGATGATGGTGTCTGCTTTTAAATCCTAAATCACAATTCTGATAGTAATAACTTGCTTTGCAGCGATCTTGTGGTGAATGAATTGGTGAATGACACTGCAATGAAGTAATATATGTTATATGTACAGTATATATATATATATATATATATATATATATATATATATATATATATATATATATATATATATATATATATATATATATATATAGAATAAAAGATATTTTGCATAAAAACCAAATAATTTTGGATTTAAATTAAACAGGATACTACACGAACTTCAATTTCACGTAATCATACTAAAAAATACGCAATTACAGTACTGACATGTTAAAAATTTGCATTAAAACGGTAATTGCCTGACAACATTAAACCACGATGTTTACAGTTTTAAACTAAGGATATAATGACGCAAAGGAATGATATTACGGTCACCAACCCGTAAAAGAAAATAACAAAAAAGGGTTAAATATTACGTTCGCCTATATTTTACTGAAATACGGCTGAGAGCAGTAGATTCTTACGAAGAATTTTCGATTAAAATTACGGTTTTACTAAGTGCAGCTTAAAAAAAAAAACGAAAACAAACAAACGAACAATGCCACTTCACAGAATAATGGCGATATTAGCTCGCGGAAAACCATCAAAAGATTGCGTGAGAAAGGAGAGCTCAGATCCTCCTAGGGCCAGACCTAGGGGGCCCAGACAACCCCTTCCCTCCCCCCTCCCCTACAGTTCTTCCGGCTTGATAAAAGGCTTTATAAGCCGCCACTCTTCTTCCTGGATTATAAGAATGGGAAAGAGTCGGGGTTTAAACTTTTAAGGTCATTACCTTAGTTTGAGGTAATTTACACACATGGTTTCAAAGTCATTTTCAAAGTAACGATATTCTAAAGGTAATTTCGGTTTTACTATCTTCAAATTTCAGGAAATTTGAAAAGTTTTAAGGTAATCTAGGGTAAAAAGCAGCAACATCTAAGGTAAGGGCCGCAAGCACAAGTTTAAACCCTGGATATTATCATTATTACTATTAGCTAAGCTACAACCCTAGTTGGAAAACCAGCATGTTATAAAGCCCAAGTGCTCCAACAAGGAAAAAGGAGCCCAGTGAGGAAAGGAAATTACGAAATAAACTATATGAAAAGTTATGAACAATTAAAATATTTTTTAAAGAACAGTAACATTAAAATATGCCTTTCATATATGAACTATGAAAAGAGTGTTATGTCAGCCAGTTCAACATGAAAATATTTGCTGCAAGTTTGAACTTTTGAAGTTGTACCTATTCAACTACCCGATTAAGAAGATCATCCCACAACTTGGTCACAGCTGGAATAAAACTTCTAGAATACTGTGCAGTATTGAGGCTCGTGGTAAAGGTTCGACTATTAGGACTAGAATAAACTAGAGTGAAAATCTGTATTGACTCTGGAATAAACGTTGCTTACTTTCACGCTGCAGTGGAAATAAGTGAAAGGCGTTCCTTCTTAAGATCTCAAGGCTTCTAATAGGTGCTTATTAGATAGTGTGCTCAAAAGGAGACACAATGCAGGCATATGGCCAGGTTGGTCTACTGTTAAAAACTCTCTGGATACACTTCTGTCAGGTTGAACGGCAAACACTTGGAGAACAACATCCTCCAAATTGCCCAAACTAGCGTGTTGATTTATTGTTATTACTCTTGAGAATAGTTAATTTATTGCTATATCTCTTGAGAATAGTTGATTTATTGCTATCACTCTTGAGAATAGTTTTCCTTGAAAGTGGCAAATGAATACCTAAGATGCATGCCAGACCATCCAAGACTGGAAGATGCAAAATACACCGGAAGATGCATTAGCAACTCTCTGGTGGATATACGAGGTGCCTCACACTGAGGGACCTGAGGGAACCCAAACATAAAATAAGGTAATAATGTAAGGTAAGGAGTACATAATTTTCTTTGGCGACCTTTTGGATGATTCTATCTTCGATTGTTTTCTTACCACCATGGATGATATACAAGATATTATTATTATTATTATTATTATTATTATTATTATTATTATTATTATTATTATTATTATTATTATTATTATTATTATTATTATTATTACCTGTGAGTAAATTATAAGCGAGGCTAATCACAAGTCTAGTGCCAAAAAACTTATTAGAATTTGAGTAAAAAGAAATGACTTTGAAAGTATAGTTGAATCAGTGGAACTTCAAAAGCTCAAACTTGCAGCCAATGTTTTTATGTTGAACAGGCTGACGTAAATCTTTTTTATAGTTTATAATATGAAATATCTGTTTTAATGTTGTTATTGTTTTTAGAATATTTTATTTTAATTGTTCATAACCTTTTTATATCGTTTATTTATTTCCTTATTCCCTTTCCTCACTAGGCTATTTTTCCCTGTTGGAGCCCTTGCGCTTATAGTATCTTGCTTTCCCAACTAGGGTTGTAGCTTAGCTAATAATAATAATAATAATAATAATAATAATAATAATAATAATAATAATAATAATAATCATTCAAGTCTCTCTCTCTCTCTCTCTCTCTCTCTCTCTCTCTCTCTCTCTCTCTCTCGTACGAATTTGTGTCCGACTTCCGCTATCTTTGTGGTTCTTTTAGTATCCAAAAATTTTACTTGGACCCAATTTGGCATCAATGTCGTCTCCTAAATCACAGCTCCTTTTCATTGGATTTGTAACACCATCTCTCTCTCTCTCTCTCTCTCTCTCTCTCTCTCTCTCTCTCTCTCTCTCTCTCTCTCTCTCTCTCTCTTCGTGCCAAAACCAATTAAACGGTATACGATTGGTTAAAGTTTTAAAAGATGATAAAAAATTACGTTTTTGGTAACGTGATATCAAGTAATAATAGTAATAATATATAGAAAATTTATGATAATTATTTTTCAAAGACTTAAATGTAACATTTGCAAACACCGCGAGATTATTTTTCAAAGACTTAAACGTAACATTTGCAAACACCACAAGATTATTTTTCAAAGACTTAAACGCAAGATTTGCAAACACCACAAGATTATTTTTCAAAGACTTAAACGCAAGATTTGCAAACACCAAAAGATTATTTTTCAAAGACTTAAACGTAACATTTGCAAACACCACAAGATTATTTTTCAAAGACTTAAACGTAACATTTGCAAACACCACAAGATTATTTTTCAAAGACTTAAACGCAAGATTTGCAAACACCACAAGATTATTTTTCAAAGACTTAAACGCAAGATTTGCAAACACCACAAGATTATTTTTCAAAGACTTAAACGCAAGATTTGCAAACACCACAAGATTATTTTTCAAAGACTTAAACGCAAGATTTGCAAACACCACAAGATTATTTTTCAAAGACTTAAACGCAAGATTTGCAAACACCACAAGATTATTTTTCAAAGACTTAAACGCAAGATTTGCAAACACCACAAGATTATTTTTCAAAGACTTAAACGCAAGATTTGCAAACACCACAAGATTATTTTTCAAAGACTTAAACGCAAGATTTGCAAACACCACAAGATTATTTTTCAAAGACTTAAACGCAAGATTTGCAAACACCACAAGATTATTTTTCAAAGACTTAAACGCAAGATTTGCAAACACCACAAGAATACTTTTCAAAGACTTAAACGTAATCGAAAAGTTTAACGGAGTGCTTTAGAAAAACAAACAAGTTCTAAGCTCTAAAATCCATGTTTTAGCATTTTTGGATATGGAAACGAATTGAGAGGTGGTTTAATATTGTAATCTATGAAAGGAAAATAATTATCAATGATTGAATGCTTCACAATTCATGAAATTAAAGAATAACTGTCTTATATTAACGAACAAAGACACTTCTGCGGAAGCCATACAATTGAACAAAGGGTAATCAATTTAATGCACAATAAATCGAAGGCCATAAAGAACAACGAAATCGTTTAAGCAAACATGCAAGCAAGCACAGCTCGCACTAAGAGCCAACTGAAAAAAAATAAACAAATAGACGAAAATTTAAGAAAATCAGAATTGGCTGGAAAGTTCCCGACGAAGGTCAAAGACTTTGAGCCACACCCACACCTCTGCTCTTCCTTGTTCCAGACCGTTGCACGAAACACTCCTTTAAAGTTCTTCCTCCCACTCCCCCAGAGGAAGTAACCACCACAACCCATTCCCTGGGGGTAGGACCCCTAAGCCCCAGGGGGCAATAATCTAACCCCCTCACTGATAACAATATTCCCTTCGCCTAGGGCAGAAACCTACCCCTCCCCACGGGTCAGTGTCCACCATAATTGGCCCAAACGGGTCAGTATCCACCATAATTAGCCCAAAAACTTCACCCTAGGGTTAGCAGAACATCAATGTTTTAAACTTGAACAAGTAGCTATTACCTTGAATGCTGCTGCTTTTTAACCCCTAGATTACCTTTAAAACTTTTCCAACTTCCTTAAATTTGAAGCTATAATAGTAAAACCGATATTACCATAAATATTACCTTAAAACCATGCAAATTACCTGAAACTAAGGCAATTACCTTAAAATTTTAAACCCTGCAGATCATCATTTGTTGGCTGGACAGTGTAACAGAGATCAACAGTTGTTCTTTTGTTATACTCTTCAACACCTTACTAACATTTAGAGGCAGGAGCCCCTTAGGATAACAGCCCTAGCGGGACATAAGGCCAGCATAATTTCAAAATCAAACTATTGTTCTGTAGTCTTGGGTACTGCCATATCCTCTGTACCATGGTCTTCCACTGTCTTGGGTTAGAGATCTCTTGTTTCAGGGTACACCCGGGGACACTATTCTATCTTTTTTTCTCTTCCTCTCGTTATTTTCAAGCTTTTATAGTTTATATATGAAAGATTTATTTTAATATTATTGTTCTTAAACTTCTGTTCAGTTTTTCCTTATTTCCTATCATCACTGGGCTATTTTCCCTGTTGGAGCTCTTGGGCTTATAGCATCCTGCTTTTCCAACTAGGGTTGTAGCTTAGAAAATACTAATGATAATAATAAACCAAATAGCGCACCTACCGAACGTCTTCAGCGTGTCCAGCCTAGACAGGCATCCCAATTTGCCTTCTTGTATGCAGATGGGAGCCCTGGAGTATGTATGCATGCAAAGCAAAAGGCACTAACTGCTCAGTAATGTTCAAGTCATTTGACCGCTATTCTGAACTGATCATTTCTTTTGGAATTTAAGCTATACATGGGAGGATATTTCTGTGAGAGCATGGGTCATGTATATTTCAAGTGACATAATATATATACATACATACATACTAACACATACATATACTCACACACACACACACACACACACACACACACACACACACACACACATATATATATATATATATATATATATATATATATATATATATATATATATTGATTGATTGATTGATTGACAATGTATGTGTGAAGGCAAATCAGACAATAAATACGGAATGGAGAGAGAGAGAGAGAGAGAGAGAGAGAGAGAGAGAGAGAGAGAGAGAGAGAGAGAGAGAGAGAGAGATTCTCTCTCCTTCCAATTACTGCTACCAAACGAAAAAAAACAAAGCACTTGGCTCTGCAAAAGAAGCTTGTTACATAATCTTTAATGAGACGTTACACAACAACTGCCTTTTGTACCGACAGCAAAGGCAATTCTGAGAAAACCTTCAAATGAAATGGCCTATTGCAGAGCGAGATCAATAAATGCTGTGTTTAAAGGTTTAAAGATTTAAAGGCCGCTCATGAATGGCAGGGGCAAGGGACCGTGACATTGCCTATCATACAGGAGAATGTCCTAGAGATTGACCATATTACGTATGATCAGCGCACCAGCCAACCGTTCCGATACTACCGCTAGAGAATTATGAGGTCCTTTGACTGGCCACAGAGTACTACACTGGATCCTTCTCTCTGGTTACGGTTCACTTTCCCTTTGCCTCCACATACACCGAAGAGTCTGGCCTATTCTTTACAGATTCGCCTCTGTCCTCATACACCTGACAACACTGAGATTACCAAACATGTCTTCTTCACCCAAGGGGTTAACTACTGCACTGTAATTGTTCAGTGGCTACTTTCCTCTTGGTAAGGATAGAAGAGACTCTTTAGCTATGGTAAGCAGCTCTTCTAGAGGGACACTCCAAAATCAAACCATTGTTCTCTAGTCTTGGGTAGTATCATAGCCTCTATACCATGGTCTTCCACTGTCTTGGGTTAGAGTTCTCTTGCTTGAGGGAACCCTCGGCCACACCATTCTATCTTATTTCTCTTCCTATTGTTTTGTTAAAGTTTTTACAATTTATATATGAAATATTAGTTCTAATGTTATTATTCTTAAAATATTCTATTTTTCCTTTTTTCTTTTCCTGAATAGGCTATTTTCCCAGTTGGAGCCCTTAGGCTTATAGCATCCTGCTTTTCTAACTGGGGTTGGAGCTTAAATAATAATAATAATAATAATAATAATAATAATAATAATAATAATAATAATAATAATAATAATAATAACTTCAGGAACTTTGGAAGACCAAAAGGAGAAAAAATCCCTGTTGGTTGCACAAGAGATAGGAAGAAGGTTTTAATCTATCATTATCATTATCATTATCATTATCAATTGCTGTTGTTTTTATTACTTGCTAAACTACAACCCTGGTTGGAAAAGCAGGGCTTATGGCATCGTGTTTTCCAACTAGGGCTGTAGCTTAGCAAGTAATAAAAACAACAACAACAACAACAATAATAATAATAATAATAATAATACGGCGCATTAAAGCAAAATCAAATTCATGCACAGACAACGACACGGACATCTGCGCACATACAGTATATAGGACACGCAGAACAACAGAGCATATCTGTGCAGGGCATTATTACTCATGGAGAACCAGTTTTCAACGGGGGGGGGGGGGATATATAAAAACTTACTGCGTTGGGTCTTCTACGTAGCTGCTTATGAATGCTACTTGTATATGTATGCACATACACGTTTATATTATATATATATATATATATATATATACATATATATTTGTAAATGTATATATATATATATATATAAGATCCATTTTATATTTTAATTTTGCACACACACTCACACATATACATACATACATACATACATATATATATATATATATATATGTGTGTGTGTGTGTGTGTGTGTATGTGTGCTACATACATACATATCAGTGCATACCAGAACTGCATTTGATTTCGTGTATACGTAATATCCCTATTTCAGAAATAAGTCAAAAGTTCTTTAGCTCTACCAAGAGAGAGAGAGTTACACAATTTACACAGACATCGCAATGCAAATCATTAGCTAGATAGGATTTCATGCCGGAATACCTCTCTCTCTCTCTCTCTCTCTCTCTCTCTCTCTCTCTCTCAGGATGAATGAAGATCCGTCAAACGACAAAAAGCAGAAGGAGACGTCAAGGGATGTCGTTAACTGAAGTCGATTTGCTTTTAGATGAGCGGACGCAGTGTGTTGCGGTCGTAGATTGGGAAAGCACGCCTCCACATGAATGCTGATGATATGAAAGCTACTTCTGAACATTACACGAATGTGCAATGATAAAAGACGCTTCCTTTATGTATGCAACATGCGAACACATTCCTTGACTTAATATGGTGCACGATGAGAGAAGTAGAGATGGTGTTTTATTCGTTAAAGTGGATGATGACCAAAGGTTTTTCATGTTGAACAGACTGACATAAGTCTTTTTATATGTTATTTATGAAATATCTGTTTTGATGATGTTACTCTTTTTAATACTTTTTACTTTAATTGTTCTTTATTTCTCATATCGTTTATTCATTTCCTTATTTTCTTTCCGCACTGGGCTATTTTTCCCTGGCGGTCTTTGGGCTTGTAGCATCTTAATTTCAAACTAGGGTTGTAGTTTAGCTAGTAATAATAATGATACTACTACTACTACTAGTAATAATAATAATAATAACAATAATAATAACAATAATAATGAGTGAAAATAAATTAATGAATAATAATAATAATAATAATAATAATAATAATAATAATGATAATAATAATAATAATAATAATAACAATTGAGATAAGATACTATCAGTTAGCACTGTTGTACGTTTGGGTTCTTTCTTGTCAAGATTAATGTAGATCTTGTCATATTTAAAAATCTCTTGATAATCCTACCGACAATGAAGTTGGAAGGAGGTTATGTTTTCGCCAGTTTTTGTGTTTGTTTGTGAACAGCTTTCTGGCAACAATTCTAATCATTTAGTATTGAGAATAGCATGGATTAACTGTTATGTAAAAAGTTGGAAACGATTAAATTTTTGGGATGTCAAGTTCAAAGGTCAAGGTCAAAGGTCAAGCAAAATGTCCACTTCACGTAATCAGAGACTTCAAAATTGGACCATATTTGAGTGTATGAAAATCCACGCCAATTAATACGTGTTAAGGTCAAAAGTCATGGTCGAGCAAATTGTGGAGAAATAAACTGCCTTGACGGAGATCTGCGCTCTACTGAGTGCCCCCTCTACTTAGTAATGAGTTCATCTCCTATTGCTGAGATATTACTAATATTTTGGTTCCTCAAAGATAATTTAAACTATACAAGTCTAAGGCATTGGTATGATTACTTGAGAGTGATGCTTTGTGGGACCCCATAAACCAACTATATAATTTGGTATAGGAATTTCATTCAATGTATTTTTCTTCTGAATTACACTTGAATATAATAGAAAGAATTGCACATAAAGCTTGAGGATCTATATATTTCAAGGGTTAGCAAATTACGAATTTCATGCGTAACTAACATTATAATAAAATATCAGGGGAAAAATAACCATTTGGAATGTGTCAGAGAGAGAGAGAGAGAGAGAGAGAGAGAGAGAGAGAAACATGACCAATTAGATAAGTACAGTACTAAGGTCACCATAACCATATATAAATAATATATAGTATATATATATATATATATATAAATACACACAAGCATGTATCCAAAAAATACTATTATGTATTCTTACTCAGTGGAAGTGAGACTGTAAAATCATATTGCATAACTCTCTCTCTCTCTCTCTCTCTCTCTCTCTCTCTCTCTTCTCTCAATACGTTCTGTTCGAGGACCCTTGTTTTCAGTCAGATACAGGGTCATAAGAAAGACGAATTTGGTTCAAGCGAGCCTCTTGTTGGCACTAAAACACAAGTTTTTCTCAGGTCCAAAGTTGGAAATCTAATGGTGAAGTGGGAGCCATTGAACCTGACTGGAGGTTGTTAATCTGACCAGTGGAATATCCTGTTTTTTTCTCTCTCTCTCTCTCTTTCTATTCATTACATATACCTTAGTTCCAGATCAGTGAACATACAAATATGCACGCGTAAATATATATCCTTTTATCTATCTAACACACACGCACACACATATATAAATATATATATATATATATATATATATTCACATACAACAACAACAACAACAACAATATATGCAGCCGTTACTATTCCACTGGAGGATAAAGGTCTCATACATGTAAATTCATACCTTCATTATTATATGGTTACACCACGCAGTCAAGCCATTTCATTATCATTATTATTATTATTATTATTACTACTATTACTACTAGCCAAGCTACAATCATTGTTGGAAAAGTAAGATGCTATAAGCCCAAGGCTTCCAACAGGGAAAAATAGCCTAGCGAGGAAAGGACAAAAAGGAAATAGATAAACGATGTGAAAAAAATTAACAATAAATTATTTTAAAAACAGTAACAACATCAAAACAGATATTTCATATATAAACTATAAAAAGACTCATATCAGCCCCTTCAACATCAATAACGTAATAAACTTAACCAAGAATTAGGAAAAGAAAATTTCGAAATGATGCTGGCCCAAGAGCTGGCTATTAAACATGCCTTCTTACCCTCGGTAATCATTATGCAATGAAAGGAGATTGCAAAGCAACTCTCAATTCTCCGAGGTGAATATCAATGAGACGAAAATGGTCTCTGCATGTTGCAGGACTAGAGTGTAGTGAGAGATAGTGATCTCTTTAGTTCTCTTTATTTAGTAAATATGCTTTAAAAAGGATGGTGAACATGTGTGAAATTATTATTATTATTATTATTATTATTATTATTATTATTATTATTACTGTAAGCTACAGCCCTAGTTGGAAAAGCAAGATGCTATAAGCCCAAGGGGTCCAATAGGGAAAAATAGCCCAGTGAGGAAAGGAAAAATGGAAATAAATAAAGTATATGAAAAGAAATAAATTAATTGAAATGGAATATTATTTTCAACTAGGGTTGTAGCTTAGCTGATAATAATAATAATAATAATAATAATAATAATAATAATAATAATAATAATAATAATAATAATAATAATAATAATAATTCATGAATAAAAATGGTGGTAATTTAGTGATCTTTCTCTACAAAGAATGAAATAAAAATGGGGGTGTCTAATGAGTGCTAGTTTATGAGGTGGCCGTTCATAGTATCAAAACACACACACACTCTCTCTCTCTCTCTCTCTCTCTGGAACATACTTCCAGCGGATGTAGTAAATAGTAACACGGTAAACGAGTTCAAGAATAAGTTAAACAAGATAAAAAAAAAAAACTCTCTAAATGGTTAAACTAAATCGCTCTACCAAAAGGCAAATGGAATCTCCGCGGATGGACTAAAAGTCTTTGAGACATCCAAAATCCTTATAACTCTCTCTCTCTCTTTCTCTCCTCTCTCTCTCTCTTTCTCTCTCTCTCTCTCTCTCTCTCTCTCTCTCCTCTCCTCTCGGCAAGATCACAAGAACTCTCTAAATGCTTGAACTAAATCGCTCTATACTAAAGAGCAAATGAAGTCTCCGCGGATGGACTAAAAGTCTTTAAGACATCCAAAATCCTTATAACTCTCTCTCTCTCTCTCTCTCTCTCTCTCTCTCTCTCTCGACAAGATCACAAGAACTCTCTAAATGCTTGAACTAAATCGCTCTACTAAAGAGCAAATGAAGTCTCCGCGGATGGACTAAACAGTCTTTGAGACATCCAAAATCCTCTCTCTCTCTCTCTCTCTCTCTCTCTCTCTCGGGATAACACGCACCCTTCGTCTCACTCCCTTACATATCCAAGGTCATAAAGATGACGGATTAGGTCACGAACAAGACGTTTATTTTCTTTCGGAACTGAAAAGGAGAATCCGCGAGTTGAATCCCAAATGAAGCTTCCTCAAAGAAACGATTCGACTGGTCATAAAGGTTTACTAATCAGTCCAAAGGGGATACTCTTTCTCCCTCTTTTGCTCTCTTTGCTTTCCCTACGTTTTTTTATCGAATTTATTTCTTAATTCTTACGAGTAAATATTATTTGTATGTCTCCACTCCCCTAACGGTATTATCATATGAAGTAATCTCTCTCTCTCTCTCTCTTTCTCTCTTTTCTCTCTCTCTCTCTCTCTCTCTCTCTCTCTCTCATCTAAGCTGCGAATTACATACCTGGTTGTTATTCCACCGTTGTGGGTCGAAGCTCTGCTTTAAAGGTTTAAAGGCCGCTCATGAAGGACAGGGGCAAAGGAGTGACATTGTACTATCGAGCAGGACAATGCCCCAGAGACTAACCATATATACCTATGATAAGCGCCCAAAAACTCCTCTCCAACCAAGCCAAGACCAAGGAGGGCCATGTTAATTCATCCTTAGCTCACTATACGATTGAGTGTTTGTGAATCGAACCCACACCTCAAAGCCAGATAAAACAGGCAAATTGTTTCATTCCATAAACTTATATAAGAAACACAGGTTAACCATGTGATTATTATTATTATTATTATTATTATTATTATTACTTGCAAAGCTGCAACCCCTAGTTGGAAAAGCAGGATGCTATAAGCCCAGGGGCCCCAACAAGGAAAATAGCCCAGTGACGAAAGGAAACAAGGAAAAATGAAATATTTTCAGAACATCAACAACTTTAAAAATAAATATCTCCTACATAAACTATAAAAACTTCAACAAAACAAGAGAAAGCGAAATAAGATACAATAATGTGCGCGAGTGTACCCTTCATCAAGAGAACCCTAATTATTATTATTATTATTATTATTATTATCATTATTATTATTACTGGCTAAGCTACAACCCTAGTTGGAAAAGCAAGATGCTATAAGCCCAAGGGCTCCAACAGGGAAAAATAGCTTAGTGAGGAAAGGAAATAAATAAACAATATAAGAAGTAATGAACAATTAAAGTAAAATATTCTAAAAACGTTAACAACGTTAAAACAGACATTTCATATATAAACAATAAAAAGACTTATGTCAGCCTGTTCAACATAAAAAATTATTTGCTGCAAGGTTGAACTTTTGAAGTTCTACCGATTCAACTACCCGATTAGGAAGATCATTCCACAACTTGGTCACAGCTGGAATAACATTTCTAGTTATAGAAAATCATTGTAATTATAAAAACCCCAATTTGAGATATTTTTACACACATCAGGCGTAACTCAATGGGAGAGATTAGTGAGGGGGATCTTGCCTTTTTCTTCAGGTAGTTATTTTCAGAATTCAATAACTAAGGAGGCATGGCGGACGATGAGAGACGAGTTGAAGGAAAATAACCAGCGGGGAAAGATTGAACGCCCTCATTATGTCTTAGATTCAAAGATGAAAGACCGCTGCTTGTTGAAAAATCATGTAATAGGTGGATATTAGAGAGAGAGAGAGAGAGAGAGAGAGAGAGAGAGAGAGAGAGAGAGAGGTATTTGGCAGCTGAAGAGAAATTAGGTTTAGGAGGAGAATTGAACGTACGAACGTAAATAAATGAATAATACGATTATTATTATTATTATTATCATTATTATTATTATTATTATATTATTATTATCCGAGCTATAACCCTAGTTGAAAAAGCAGGATGCTATAAGCCCAAGGGCTCAAACAAGGAAAGATAGCCCAGTGAGGAAAAGAATTAAGGGAATAAACACCACATGAAAATTTATGAACAATTGAAATAAGATATTTTAAGAACAGTACGATCAAAATAAATCTTTCCTATAAAAACTATAAAAATTATTGGAGCCCTTGGGCTTATAGCATCTTACTTTTCCAACTAGGGTTGTAGCTTGGCTAATAATAATAATAATAATAATAATAATAATAATAATAATAATAATAATAATAATAATAATAATAATAATAATAAAGAGAAATAAGACAAAATAGCGTGCCCGAGAGTACTCTCAATCTATCAATACGTACTGTAAAATGTCTAGAATTCAAGACCAATATTTGTAACTGGTCAGAATATAATAATAATAATAATAATAATAATAATAATAATAATAATAATAATAATAATAATAATAATAATAATAATAATAATTTTAAAATTATTAATAATAATAATGATAATAATAATAATATTAATAATAATAACAATAATAACAATAATAATAATAATTTTAAAATTATTATTAATAATAATAATAAAGATAATCATTCTAAGATTATTATTATTATTATTAATAATAATAATAATAATAATAATAATAATAATAATAATAATAACAAAAATTAATAACTATGACGACAACGACTGTACAGTTGGTAGCAGAATCGCACCGAACATTCTCCCCCTTTCAAAGTAAATTGAAATAAATTCCAATCAAATTCGCTTACGGCCTGCCAACGCAAGAGTCCGTGTCTTGCTTAAGGCTAGGAAATCTATACAGAACAGAATACTGTGAATGTACTTTTATTCGTGGGTACCAATTTTCGTTATTTTATAAAAAAAAAAAAAAAAAAAAAAAAAAAAAAAAAAATGTTGCTTCGTGGATTTCCGTTTTGGAACTTTTACCTTTTTGGTTATTAGTTGAACGCCAATTATGATAAATTGTTCATTTGTAATGCATTTATTACAATTTTTTAATAATTGACACTGATTAAGGGATTACTTATCACAACAAATTGTTATAAAGTCGTCGCCAAAAAAAAGAAAATTACAGAACTACCCAAGGTCTTCTAATATAGCATCCCAAGCTACAATCTTTGGACCTGTCCGTCAACAATGAGTACAAAGAAGAACTCAAGGCGCACTTTCACGAATGTGTCCGAGTTCAATACCAAAATCTGATAGTGTATAAAAATTTTCGTTGTTCCTTTCCTTACTGGGCTATTTTCCCTGTTGGAGCCCTAGGGCTTATAGCATCTTTCTTTTCCAACTAGGGTTGTAGCTCAGCAAATAATAATAATAATAATAATAATAATAATAATAATAATAATAATAATAATAATAATAATAATAAGGAAAGGCTGGGGAAATGTTGAGGAATGTACAAGGCGGATATGGAAGCAAAACAATAATTTCGAATCCACGAAGTTATATTCGTGGATTCGCCCACCCACGAAGACCACGAAATTTGGTACACCACGAACAAAAAGGCAAATGGAAAGCATGTGTTGTAGGGAGGGCTTCCCAAGGAAAATGAGAATGTACTGAGGAAGATTTATTTAAGCCAGCTAGGAGAACTAATCAAGACCTTGGCAGAATAAGGAAAAGCTGGGAAAACGCTGAAGAATATACGAGGCGGATATGGAAGCAAAATAATTTCGAGCCGAAATAAAAAGAATTTTAATAACCCCTTAACGTTAAGTACTTTAATCAATTTTTTTAATGAGGCGCAAGGGGTTTACTACTTCACTGTAATTGTTCAGTGGCCACTTTCCTCTTGGTAAGAGTAGAAGAGACTCTTTAGCTATGGTAAGCAGCTCTCCTAGGAGAAGGACACTCCAAAATCAAACCATTATTCTCTGGTCTTGGATAGTGCCATAGCCTCTGTACCATGGTCTTCCACTGTCTTGGGTTAGAGTTCTCTTGCTTGAGAGTACGCTCAGGGACACTATTCTATCTTATTTCTTTTCCTCTTGTTTTATGAAATTGTAGTAGTATATATATGAAATTATTTGATTGTTACTGTTTTTATTTAATTGTTAATTACATCGCTTGTAGTTTATTCATTTCCTTATTTCCCTTCCTCACTGGGCTATCTTCTCTGTTAGAGCCCTTGGGCTTATAGCATCAAGTTTTTTATAGTTTACATAGGAGATATTTATTTTAATGTTACTGTTCTTGAGATATTTCATTTTTCCTAGTTTCCTTTCCTCACTGCGCTATTTTCCCTGTTGGAGCCCCTGGGCTTATAGCATCCTGCTTTTCCAACTAGAGTTGTAGCTTAGCTAATAATAATAATAATAATAATAATAATAATAATAATAATAATAATAATAATAATAATAAAAGTAACTAGGTCGAGGCAATTGCACAGCAGATGGCAAAACGTTAAGGGCGTCACTGGGAATTAAAGTAGGTGAAAAAGGAAAACTATCTCCCTCTTTTGTTTCAAGAACATTGCAACTACGTGAGTTTTAAGTATTTGGAAAGTGAACTCGGTTTCCTTTCAATTTCACAGAGAAGAATTTATTTTATAATGAAATTACGTATGGTAAACTTACTAGCGCAGATATTAATTGTGTTTTGACTTTCTACTTTTTAGAAATTCCAAAATTTTATGAAAAAAAAATTATGTTTCTAGTTGTTGGTTCAAAGATATGATTAAAATTATTTAGGTTTAAAGTATAATTATAAAGAGAGAGAGAGAGAGAGAGAGAGAGAGAGAGAGAGAGAGAGAGAGAGAGAGAGAGAGAGAGAGAGAGAGGAAATAATTATATTCTAAGTATGATTTACGGAAGAGGATCAACTGGTAATGGTCTTTTAATCCTTCCTAATCCTAACCACACATGGTTGTTCTCAAAAGGAAACTTAGGAAAGCTTTCTTCTCTTTTGTTACTATTATTATTATTATTATTACTTGCTAAGGTACAACCCTAGTTGGAAAAGCAGATACTATAAGCCCAAAGGCCTCAATAGGGAAAATAGCCCAGTGAGGAAAGGAAACAAGGAAAAAATAGAATATTTTAAGAGTAGTAACAACATTACTATATATTTTCTATATAAACTATGACCTTTATCAAAACAAGACGAAGAGAAATAAGATAGAATAGTGTGCCCGAGTGTACCTTCAAGTAAGAGAACTCTAACCCAAGACAGTGGAAGACCAGGGTACAGAGGCTATGGCACTACCCAAGACTAGAGACTAATGGTTTGATTTTGGAGTGACCTCCTAGAAGAGCTGCTTACCTTAGCTAAAGAGTCTCTTCTATCCTTACCAAGCGCAAAGTAGCCACTGAACAATTACTGTGCAGTAGTTAATCACTTGAGTGAAAAAGGACTGTATGGTAACTCCAGTGTTGTCAGATGTATGAGGACAGAGGAAAATCTGTAAAGAATAGGCCAGACTAATCGGTGTGTGTGTAGGCGAAGGGAAAATGAACCGTAATCAGAGAAAAGGATCCAAAATAGTACTGTCCGGCTAGTCAAAGGACCACAAAAAACCCACTTCTGTGCATGGCAGAAGACATAATACGTGGCAGTAGCTTGGCCAGGGCACCAGCCACCCTTTGAAATACTACCGCTAGAGTTACTGAGCCCTTAGACTAGCCAGGCAGTACTACATTTGATCATTCTCTCTGGTTACGGCTCATTTTCCTTTGTCAACACATACACCGAATAGTCTGGCCTATTCTTTCCACGTTCTCCTCTGTCCTCAAACATCTAACAACACAGATTACCAAACAATTCTTCGCTCAAAGTTAACTACTGCACTGTAATACAGTCGTTCAGTGGCTACTTTTCTCTTGTTAAGGGTAGAAGAGACTCTTTAACTATGGTAAGCAGCTCTTCTAGGAGAAGGACACTCCAAAATCAAACCAGTTCTCTCTAGTCTTGGGTAAGCCATAGCCTCTGAACCATGGTCTTCCACTGGCTTGGATTAGAGATCTCTTGAGTGAGCGTACAACCAAGCACACTATTCTCTCGTATTTCCCTTCCCTTTTTTTTTTAAGTTTTTATAATTTATAAAGGAAATCTCTATTTTAATGTTGTTACTGTTCTTGAAATATTTTATTGTAATTGTTCATCACTTCTTGTGTAGTTCATCTATTTCCTCATTTCCTTTCCTCACTGAGCTATTTTCCCTATTGCAGGCCTCGGGCTTAAAGCATCCTGATTTTCCAACTATAGTTGCAGCTTACCAAGTAATAATAATAATAATAATAATAAATAGAAGAAGTGAGATGAGTGTGATACTAGGCGATCAATTGAGTGTCTCTTGACGATGATGGTTAAACCGACATCGCCATTTGGGACCACCCAATAAGCTAGTACACCTGAGGCATCCACGACCTCGAATTTCCTCCATTATTCCCTGGAGGAGGAGCGTGAGGTTGCAGAACGAAAGACAGAGAAAAAAAAAGGAAAAACAAGATATATACAAAGTATTAGCTTTGGGATGACTAAATTCTCGGTGTTAGACTGGAGTTATTATTATTATATTATTATTATTATTATTATTACTTGCTAGGCAACAACTCTAGTTGGAAAAGCAGGATACTATAAGCCCACGGGCTCCAATAGGGAAAATAGGCCAGTGAAGAAAGGAAACAAGAAAAAATAGAATATTTTAAGAACAGTAACAACATTAAAATAAATATTTCCTAAATAAACTATAAATACTTTAACAAAACAAGAAGAAGAGAAATTAGATAGAATAGTGTGCCCGAGTGTACCCTCAAGTAAGATAACTCTAATCCAAGACAGGGAAGACCATGGTATAGAGGCTATGGCACTACCCAAGATTATAGAACAATGGATTAATTTTGGAGTGTCCTTCTCCTAGAAGAGCTGCTTACCATAGCTAAAGAATCTCTTCTACCCTTACCATGAGGAAAGTAGCCACTGAACAATTACAGTGCAGTAACCCCTTGGGTGAAGATGAATTGTTTGGTAATCTCAGTGTTTCAGGTGTATGAGGACAGAGGAGAATATGTAAAGAACAGGCCAGACTGTTCGGTGTATGTATAGGCAAAAGGAAAATGAACCGTAACCAGAGAGAAGCTTCCAATGTAGTACTGTTTGACCAGTCAAAGGACTCCATATCTCTCTAGCGATAGTATCTCAACGGGTGGCTGGGGCCCAGGCCAACTCACTACCTAGTTTTGTTTGAATAAAACCAAGAAATCTTATTAGAAAAAATAACACGTTTTCGTAATTTTTTTACGAATTCTGTGGCGCCCCTATGGATAGGCTATTCGCTGAAGACATTCTGAATTGATTAATAGTTATTATGGAAATATCGACAATTGCAACAAGCGACACGGGTAATAACCAAGGAATGAATTATTCGCCTGTTCTCGACTGTTCAACTTGGCTTTAAAATGTAGAAATTTAGAAAGGACCTTGGCCTGGGAAGCAGAGAAATCCGAACATTCACGACATTAAAACATTAAGTATAGAAAGATATGTGAACAGCTCCTCTCTCTCTCTCTCTCTCTCTCTCTCTCTCTAATCATCATCATCATCAACCGTAATAAGTCCATTGCAGAACGAAGGCCTCAGACATCGTCCCTCCACTGCGTCTGTTTAAAGTCTCTCTCTCTCTCTCTCTCTCTCTCTCTCTCTCTCTCTCTCTCTCTCTTTATATATATATATATATATATATATATATATATATATATATATATATATATATATATATATATATATATATATATATATAATATATATATATATATATAATATATATATATATATATATATATAATATATATATATATATATAATATATATATATATATATATATATATATATATATATATATATATATAACCGAGTGATTGGATGTGTCCTACACTTACATTAAAGAATACCTCCGTTTGAAACGATGGCAAAAAAAAGGAAAGCTGACATTAAGATAAAATAGCTATCAGCCATTCACAAGCGAGACAGAGAAAGTGGAATTGCGTAGAAACAATTCTCGAGCAAATTGCAACATAAAACCTTTAATTGCTCGGGAAATTAGGTCACCAAACCATTGAAATGGAGCCAAGGTGACGCCAGAAACACTTGCAATGAAATGACAAGTTGCGTCCTCTTACATGTAAGCTTTTATTATTATTATTATTATTACTTGCTAAGCTACAACCCTAGTTGGAAAAGCAGGATGCTATAAGCCCAGGGGCTCCAACAGGGAAAAAACCCAGTGAGGAAAGGAAATAAAGGAAAATTAGATATTTTAAGAAGAGTAACATTAAAATAAATATTTCCTATATAAACTATAAAAACTTTAACAAAACAAGCAGAAGAGAAATAAGATAGAATAGTGTGCCTGAGTGTACCCTCATGCAAGAAAACTCCAACCCAAGGAAGTGGAAGACCATGGTACAGAGGCTATGGCACTACCCAAGACTAGAGAACAATGGTTTGATTTCGGAGTGTCATGTAATCTGGGAACCTTACACGACTCAGTTCACGGGTTTTTTGCAACCTACTCCAGCGCCACAGTAAATACCAACCTATTTTTACTCTCAATATAATATAAACTGTTAAAAATTTGCCGTAAAAAACGGTAAAAATCCTGGAATAAATGTTGCCAGGCATTTACAGTTTTAAAAACGGATATATTAACGTAAAAGAGTGATATTACTCTCACCAACCCGTAAAATATAATAACAAAGTATGGTAAAATTACAGTCCCCTGTATTTTACTGAAATACGGGTAAGAAGTTTATTTTTACGGAGAATTTCCGATTAAAATTACGATTATATTTTTCTTTTTAAGTGTACAGTATCTAGTACTTGTATGTATTTATTTTCTAATGCCTCAACTAGTCATTCGTAGTCCTATACATGAATAACTAAACGAAATCTCTTAATAATACTGCGCAATAGTTTTACATAGTCACCGTGGAGTCGAAATAATTCCATGACGTCACGACTCAGTCCATGACGTCATCGACTACACATCCCGAGGAAGGATCCTGGACTGGCGAAAGTGGTCTCACTGAAGGCACTGCTGATTCTGAGAGATGTGAATAACGGGGAAATCTTTCGTGATTGACGTAGCTTATCTAAAGGTGGCACACAGCCATCCTTTACACACATTTCCATAGGGTTTCGAAATTTCCAAGATGTAAAATATCAATTTTTATAAAAATATGGGAGTTAATTTACGGCTGGGGTGGTGCACAATAAGAGAAATTCACTATTTATTAAGTAACACTTTTGAAGTACAAGTTAAAAGAAGTTAGACACAAATATAAAATAAAAGATATATATATATATATATATATATATATATATATATATATATATATATATATATATATATATATATATATATATATATATATATATATATATATCATCTCCTCCTACGCCTATTGACGCAAAGGGCCTAATAAATACGGTATATATATATATATATATATATATATATATATATATATATATGTGTGTGTGTGTGTGTGTGTGTGTGTGTGTGTATGTGTGTACATATATGTGTGTATGTATATATAAAGAGAGATGTGTCTGTTACATGAAATAATTAAAAACTTTAAACATAAAGAACATAAACTCAAGTCAAGTCGGTTACTTTGTTTGATTTATGGCATATGGCGCTGGTGCCGGGAAGGCAATTCAGCGCAGAAATGAACCTGGGAAAACCCACCTCGGTTGTACTTTAAAGTTGAAAGGTGAGAGAGGTTGGACAGCAAACTACAGATGAGAGGAGACTTAGATTTAAAGTTAAAAAGTCGAAGCAGCTAAAGGCCGAAGCAATGTACAGTGCACCGCGTTTGGTACTTAGAGGGTAAAAATCCTGGAATAAATGTTTCCAGGTATATAGCGTTTTAACAAAGTAGTTTAAAAATTTCGGTCGCCTGTATTTACTGAAATACAGTTGCGAGCATTATATTTTTACGGAGAATTTCCGATAAAAATTAGGTTTTTTTAAGTGTATACATAAAAACACCCGAGTAGAAATGAATTATTAATGACATCTATATTATTATTATTATTATTATTATTATTATTATTAGCCAAGCTACAACCCTAATTCGAAAAGTAAGATGCTATAAGCCTAGGGGCTCCAACAGGGAAAATGGCTCAGTTAGGGAAGGAAACAAGGACACACATAGAATATAATTATTATTATTATTATTATTATTATTATTATTATTATTATTATTATTATTATTATTCAAGCTACAACCCTAATTGGAAAAGCAAGATGCTATAAGCCCAAGGGCTCCATCAGGGAAAAATAGCCCAGTGAGGAAAGGAAATAAGGAAATACACGATATGAGAAAAATTAACAACAAGTGAGCAAGTCCTGAACGCGGACATGGTCCTCGTAGAGGACATACCTCCGCCAAGGTGACCTAGAGCGCCATATGTCCTAGAATCATGAATTGATGTGACTTCGACCTTCACATGACCTTGACCTTCACGTGACCTTCAAGTGACCTTGACCTTCACATGACCTTGACCTTCACATGACCTTGGCTTCAAGTGACCTTGATCTTCAAATGTACTTGACCTTCACGTGACCTTGACCTTCAGGTGACCTTGACCTTCACGTGACCTTGACCTTCACGTGACCTTGACCTTCAAGTGACCTGCTTGACTTTTGACCTTCAAGTGATCTTTGTTCATTTGCCACTGATACTTAATATGACATTGATATAATGCACCAATATGACCTTGACCTTTGACCTTTATAAATTTGAACATCACCCATGGGTTGCGCCTGGACTAGGACTTCCCTGTTGGCTTATGCAAAAGTCAGTGCTTTATTTCTGTCTCTTGATATGGCCACTTATGTCATAGTGACACCAGTGACCCCTGTGACCTTGACCTTGGGGTGACCTTGACCAAAATTTAATCAGTTCTTCCATACACATTGGGGAACTACTTGGCCAAGTTTGAAGTGATTCCGTGTAGAAATGTGGCCTCTACGTTGTCCACAGACAGACAGACAAACAGAGAAACAAACAAACAAACAAACCGAACCGAAAACATAACCTCCTGGCGGAGGTAATAAAATATTTTTTAAATATATGCGTTAATAAAAACGTAATTGATAAATAGACTAGTTTCTAGACAAGAACCATACCACAAATAAAAGGAAGCAAAGTCGCACAAAGAAACAACAAAGAAATAAACAATAATTTCATAATGAGATACCTTAACAGGTTACTGTTTGAAAAGGCTTGAACTGTTAAATGCTACGTAAGGCTTCAAGTAACACCTCTCTTTTCAGAAGGTCTGTATAGAGCACTTCCATAATAATAATAATAATAATAATAATAATAATAATAATAATAATAATAATAATAATAATAATAATAATAATAATAATTATTATTATTATTATTATTATTATTATTATCATTATTATTATTATCATTATTACTTGCTAAGCTACAACCCTAGTTGGGAAAGCAGGATGCTATAAGCCCAGGGGCTCGAACATGGAATGTAACCCGGTAAGGAAAGGAAATGAGGAAAAATAAAATATTTTAAGAACAGTAACAACATTCAAATAAATATTTCCTATATAAAATATAAAAACTTTAACAAATAAAAAGTGGGAGATAAATAAGATAGAATAGTGTGCCCGAGTGTACCCTCAAGCAAGAGAACTCTAAATGCATAAAGAAGATGTAACTGACCAGACCTAGAAAACAAAGAAATCCATCAATTATTATTATTATTATTATTATTATTATTATTATTATTATTATTATTATTATTATTATTATTATTATTATTATTATTATTATTATTATTATCATGAAACAAGCACGACCCACACATAATTGCAAACAATACAGTCAATAAATGAAAGTTGACTTGTGACCTTAACCCATTGACGTGACCCAAAATAGAGAGAGAGAGAGAGAGAGAGAGAGAGAGAGAGAGAGAGAGAGAGAGAGAGAGAGAGAGAGAGAGAGAGAGAGAGAGAGAGAGAAATTATGGCTTGAAAAGTCCTTTGTTATAGTATTTTTATAGTTTATATATGAAATATTTTGATGTTACTGTTCCTGAAATATTTTATTTTTCCTTATTTCCTTTCCTCACTGGGCAATTTCCTTGTTGATGCCCCTGGGCTTATAGCATTCGGCTTATCCAACTAGGGTTGTAGCTTAGCTGATGATGATAATAATAATAAAAACAGTAATAATAATAATAATAATAATAATAATAATAATAATAATAATAGTTGTCACATAAGTCATAGCTCCACCATTAGTGGTCATGATTAAGCATCAGGCTAAAGTCAATAAACGCCTATAAGTAGGATTAATATATTCCGATAGCCTAACATCATCAATCCACCCCCCCCCACTCCATTATGTCAACATGACAAACATCCCCAAAAATAATCGTTAGTGTTTTGTGTATCACGCACTGCGGTCGTCTTGCAGCAGCCCGTCAAAAAACACGGACATATGGAGAGTGATTTGTCCAAAGCTTTTCATCTGGAGAGACTATCTCTTCCCCCTGGATTCTTCCCTGGTTAAAAAATTCAGGTAATGAAATACTGAATTCACGTGTAAGCAGGTTAAGAGGTATTTTTCATCAACCTGTCGCAATGAAGATTGCCCGAGAGCCTGCATGTGTAGGACGTACTCGCAATTTGTACGCTATGTTTACAATATCTGTGTACGAGTGGTGTTTCGTATTCTGTATTTAGCTAAATACAACTTCTCTCTCTCTCTCTCTCTCTCTCTCTCTCTCTCTCTCTCTCTCTCTCTCTCTCTCTCTCTCTCTTCCTTTTGGTGTCCTAGAGACATCAGGTTCTTGAAATCTTAATCTCTCTCTCTCTCTCTCTCTCTCTCTCTCTCTCTCTCTCTCTCTCTCTCTCTCTCTTCCTTTTGATATACTAGAGACATCAGGTTCTTGAAATCTTAATCTCTCTCTCTCTCTCTCTCTCCTCTCTCTCTCTCTCTCTCTCTCTCTCTCTCTCTCTCTCTCTCTCTCTCTCAGAGAAACCTTGACCTCCTATATATATCCCATTCGACGTTGCCATACAATTCCAAACAAATATATCACCTGCTACTACGCCATACTCAAGCCACCTAGTGTGACCGCGTTTCCTGATATAGGTGACTAGGTCACAAGCCGGATGGGTTAAAGGTTTCCCACAACTCACATAAGAAAAACAGAAAGTGTAGTGCGTGTTTGTGGGGATGGGGAAACAGGAGAGGGGGATGAAGGGGGCTAATTCCCCCCCCCCCTCCCGACTTCTAATGCATAACGGAGAAGAAAGAGGGAGTCTAATGTTACTTAGGATGCCTCATCACGCAGATAGATTGATCGACTCTCAATGAAGGAATATAAAATGTTCATGTTCAGTAGAGTGTCGATGGACACTTATTACTATATTCTTTATTCATTTTATTTTATTTCTATTTAAATTTCCTTTAATTTTGATCTAATTTTTGTTATTTTTAGTTATTTTCTATTATAGAGATTAAACAGTCCATTAATTCAAACTTATCTGTGTGCGAATACATTTTCATAAATAAGTTTATGTGCATGCATAAATATGATAGCCCACTCTATGAATTAACCAATGACTATAATCAATCTTTTTTAATGAGGCGCATTTGCACAGACTTGCAGGGGTGCCCTTTTAGCTCTGAAAAGTTTCCTAATGGCTGATTGGTTGAACAAAATAATTCTAACCAATCAGCCAGTAGGAAACTTTTCCGAGCTAAAAGGGCACCGCTGCGAGTCAGTGGGCTTTTTTGTAAGTCCTGTTTCATGGTCTCTTACAGAGCTGGCCCGATTAACACTGAGCAGAAAAGATATTTATAAAGAATAATAATATATTAAATATAATGGATAAAAAATAAAATATGAGGTAAAATTTGTGATAATTACAAATTTAAATCCCATATATATATATATATATATATATATATATATATATATATATATATATATATATATATATATATATATATATATATATACACACACACACACACACACACATATATATATATATATATATATATATATATATATATATATATATATATGTATATACACACACACACACACACACACACACACACACACATATATATATATATATATATATATATATATATATATATATATATATATATATATATATATATATAGATATAACCTTTAAAAGTTACATTGTTTTAGCGTAGCTCAATTGTAACGTTAAATCAGCCAATCCACATTCAGTTAGTTTTAAGTTGAAGGTTTATATTAGAAACGTTTCTCTCGAGGTTTTTCTTATCACCTATAGGGGCAGGACATTTAGAAATATTAATCATCACACACAAAAGAAGGGTCAACTGAAAAAAAGGTCAACTGAAAAAAGGGTCAACTGAATAAAAGGTCAAATGAAAAAAGGGTCAAATGAAAAAAGGGTCAACTGAAAAATAAGGTCAACTTAAAAAAAGGTCAACTGAAGAGGGTCAACTGAAAAAAGGGTCAAATGAAAAATAAGGTCAACTGAAAAGGGGTCAACTGATAAAAAAAAAACTCAAAAAAGGTCAATTGAAAAAGTGGTCAACCGAAAAAGGAGTGAAAAGTGGTCAACTGAAAGAAAAGGTTAACTGATAAAAAGGTCAACTGAAAAATAAGGTCAACTGAAAAAAATGGTCAACTGGAAAAGGAGCAACTGAAAAAGGAGAAACTGAAAAAGGGTCAACTGAAAAAAGGATCAACTGAAAAAAAGGGTCAAAGGAAAAAAGGGTCAACTGAAAATAAGGTCAACTAAAAAAGGGTCAACTGAAAAAGGGCCAACTGAATAAAAGGATTCACTGAATAAAGAATCAACTGAAAAAAAGGGTCAAAGGAAAAAAAAGGTCAACTGAAAAATAAAGTCAACTAAAAAAAAGGGTCAACTGAAAAAAAGGTCAACTGAAAAAAAGGATCCACATTGTAAAAAGGGTCAACTGAAGAAAGGGTCAAAGGAAAAAAGGGTCAACTGAAAAATAAGGTCAACTGAAAAAAGTCAACTAAAAAAAGGGTCAACTGAAAAAAAAGGGTCAACTGAAGATAAAAAAAGGTTAACAGGGAGTCGAGTCGTTTCAAGCATAAGAAAAATCAACAAAGAAAAATAAATCGTACAAAGATATTCATGAGCCTTGCAAGAGAAATGTACGTACAAGAAGGAAAAAAAGTACCTCCATTCTGCAATAAATAAGTGGATAAACAAATAAACCGTAAAATAATCACTTGACCTCATATATGAACAATACAACTGTGATAATTTCCCCAAAACCCGCTCCTACAGAACACAGCATCCATAGAAATAACAGAAAAATAAAATGTTCAACCCTTGACACTGCCAAAGCTGCGACAAAAGCCGTGTATTCCCGCAAGACCTTAAAGGCCCCTACCACGATCAATTTTTTCGTCAATTAATCAATATCAATTTATTGACGTCAATGAATTGATGGAGAAATTGACCGTGTGTAGGGGACATTGATATCAATTTAATTGAAACAATTTCATTGAATCAATTCATTGAGAGATCAAAGATCCTTTGATATTTATTGATGGGTCTCCAATAAAATTGATGGTGTGTGGGCAAAGCATCAATATATTGATCAATAATTTAGTGTTTTCCCAGCAGTAAAGGAGTCGTCATCGTAATCATGGCAGATGCTTTCATCTCGAAATTATGAATCAAACTGAAAATTGAAGTAAACTCATTGACCGTGTGTAGGCACAGTGATTTCCTCAATTTCATTGTCGAAAAATTGATCGTGTGTAGGGGCCTAGAGGAGGAAATCAGGAAATGAATCATTGCGCGGATCTTCCATTGGGAAAAAAAAAATCATTTTTTACAGTGGTTGATCGTCAAGAGCGAAAGTCTCCCTTGTTCTGAGGTTATTTATAGAGTACGTTTGGCAAATGTTTATATGTTGAGGAGGCTGATATAAGTCTTTTTATAGTTTATATATGAAATATCTGTTTTAATGTTGCTAATGTTTTTAAAATATCTTATTTTATTTATTTATTTCCTTATTTCCTTTCCTCACAGGGCTATTCTTCCTTGCTGGAACCCTTGGGCTTATAGCATCCTGTTTTTTCTAACTAGGGTTGTAGCTTAGCTAATAATAATAATAATAATAATAATAATAATAATAATAATAATATTAATAATGACTTTTTCTTCTGTTAAGATGCAGTATATACATTAGTAATTTATTATTTTTTTTCAAAATGTCATTTTTTAATATGAAAAAGATTACTGAATATGTATGTTACAGCAAATTCAAGTTAAATAAGACCGATCGTGTGTGTATATATATATATATATATATATATATATATATATATATATATATATATATATATATATATTTTCTTTTTTTTCAGGGAACATATGTATCATTTTACTGAAAATACATATGGTAAATCTATATATTAGTGATATGATACCCTTATATTTCACTGAAAATATATTTTACAATATTTAAATTTCACTGAAAATATATTTTACGATATGTAAATTTCACTGAAAATATATTTTACGATATTTAAATTTCACTGAAAATATATTTTACGATATATAAATTTCACTGAAAATATATTTTACGATATTTAAATTTCACTGAAAATATATTTTACGATATTTAAATTTCACTGAAAATATATTTTACGATATTTAAATTTCACTGAAAATATATTTTATGATATCTAAATTTCACTGAAAATATATTTTACTATATTTAAATTTCACTGAAAATATATTTAACGATATCTAAATTTCACTGAAAATATATTTTACGACATCTAAATTTCACTGAAAATATATTTTACGATATTTAAATTTCACTGAAAATATATTTTACGATATTTAAATTTCACTGAAAATATATTTTATGATATCTAAATTTCACTGAAAATATATTTTACTATATTTAAATTTCACTGAAAATATATTTAACGATATCTAAATTTCACTGAAAATATATTTTACGACATCTAAATTTCACTGAAAATATATTTTAGTATATTTAAATTTCACTGAAAATATATTTTACTATATTTAAATTTCACTGAGGATATATAGTATACTTTTACTGTCTTGGGGTAGAGTTCTCTTGTTTGGGGGTACACTCGGACACACTATTCTATCTTATTTTTATTCCTTTTGTTTTGTTCAAGTTTTCCGAGTTTATAAGGAAATATTCATTTCAATGTTGTTACTATTCTTAAAATATTTTATTTTTCCTTGTTTCCTTTCCTCACTGGGCTACTTTCCCTGTTGGAGCCCTTGGACTTAAAGCATCCTTCTTTTCCAATTTGTGTTGTAGCTTAGCAAGTAATAATAATAATGATAATAATAATAATAATAATAATAATAATAATAATAATAATAATAACAAAATTGCTGCGTATTCTTACCGAAAGATAATTCACCAAGTAAAACTTAACAAACAAATAATATTTCTGATTAATCACACATTCTCAAGATATATTTCATGAAGTAAATTTAAAATTCCAATAGGAATATTTTTAACCAAGGAAAAGAGAACTTAAAAAAATTAAATCCGGTAAATAAATTTCATCTCTACTGATACGATCATCTTCAGTGAACTTTAAAAAAAAAAAAAAAAAAAAAAAAAAAAAAAAAAAAAAAAAAAAAAAAATCCGAGCCACGACTAAGTTTCTTTGTAGACGCCTTAAAACCTTCCGGGTTATTATTTTGGATTCTCTAAGAAGACTCTTCTCGGAAATTACATGACAAGAGACAGGATATGCAAAATGCTTGCGCGTTCCGGCTTCATCAGCTCCTGAAATCATTGTTCCGTGGCTACTTTCCTCTTGGTAAGGGTAGAAGAGACTCTATAGGTATGGTAAGCAGCTTTTCTAGGAGAAGGACACTCCAAAATCAAACCAGTGTTCTCTAGTCTTGGGTAGTGCCAAAGCCTCTGTATCATGGTCTTCCACTGTCTTGGGTTAGAATTCTCTTGCTTGAGGGTACACTAGGGCACGCTATTCTATCCTATTTCTCTTCCTCTTGTTTTGTTAAAGTTTTTACTTTATACAAAAAATATTTATTATAATGTTGTTACTGTTTTTTAAATGATTTAATTGGTAATTACTTCTCTTATTTCGTTGTTTCCTTTCCTCACTGGGCTATTTTCCCTGTTGAACCCCCCGGGATTATGTCATCCTGCTTTTTCAAATAGGGTTGTAGCTTGGCAAGTAATAATAATAATAATAATATTACCTTTAACCATGTTAATCATGAGGCCCTTATTTCAAAACTTAGCGTCAGTATTGAATATTTATGTAACAACTTGTAGAGTAGTTGTTGATTAACGCCAAGTTTTGATGTTACTGTTTTTAAAGTATTTTATTTTAATTGTTTATTATTTCTCATATCGTTTATTTATTTCCTTATTTCCTCTCCTCGCTGGGCTATTTTTCCTACCAGAGCACTTTGGCTTATTGCATCTTGCATTTCCAACTGGGGTTACAGTTTAGCTGGTAATAATAATAATAATAATAATAATAATAATAATAATAATAATAATAATAATAATAATGATAATAATATTGGTAATAATAAATAATAACAATAATAATAATAATAATAATAATAATAATAATAATAATAATAATAATGACAACAACAACAATAATAATAATAATAATAATAATAATAATAATAATAATAATAATAATAAATGCCCCTTACTGCACGTAGAATCTCCACCAAACAAGTGAAGATGAGGATGAAAAATGCTGAGGAAGTATTCACCTTCTAAGGATTCTCGTATTACCACATAATATAAGAATCTTTGGTAACAACTGTTATGGAATTTAGCAACAGCAATAGTTAATATAGCACAAATAAAATGTATTTCACAACAGACTTCACTCTAGGTTGTGGAATGATCGTCCTAATAGGGTAGTTGAATCGGTAGAACTTTGATATTTCAAACTTGTACCAAATGTTTTGATGTTGAAAATGCTGACATGAGTCTTTTTATAGTTATTATGAAAGATCTGTTTTGATGTTGTTACTGTTTAATTAAATATTTTTATTTAATTGTTCATTATTTCTCTTATCGTTTATTTAATTCCTTTCCTCACTAGGATATTTTTTCCTGTTAGAACCCTTGGGCTTATAGCATCTTGATTTTCAAACTACGGTTCCAGCATAGCTAGGAATAATAATAATAATAATAATAATAATAATAATAATAATAATAATAATAATAATAATAATAATAACACTACATAAAAAGACTTATTAATCTTGGACTGTTACACAAGCCATCTATTCGTTATAAGCTTTATTATTCTCTGTCCAAATCAAATAAAAGTGATAGAGACTGAAGTTGTTAAATAAAGCAAAATGAAATAATACACAGAAGTTTCCCTTTAACGGTCGAAAAAGGTTAAAAGAGACAGACTGAAGCTGCTAAAACAAAGCAAACTGAAAGAGTAGGCAGAAGTTTCCCTTTAACAGTCGAAAGGGGTTAAAAGAGACAGACTGAAGCTGCTAAAACAAAGCAAACTGAAAGAGTAGGCAGAAGTTTCCCTTTAACGGTCGAATAAAGTTAAAAGAGACAGACTGAAGCTGCTAAAACAAAGCAAACTGAAAGAGTAGGCAGAAGTTTCCCTTTAACAGTCGAAAGGGGTTAAAAGAGACAGACTGAAGCTGCTAAAACAAAGCAAACTGAAAGAGTAGGCAGAAGTTTCCCTTTAACGGTCGAATAAAGTTAAAAGAGACAGACTGAAGCTGCTAAAACAAAGCAAACTGAAAGAGTAGGCAGAAGTTTCCCTTTAACGGTCGAATAAAGTTAAAAGAGACAGACTGAAGCTGCTAAAACAAAGCAAACTGAAAGAATAGGCAGAAGTTTCCCTTTAACAGTCGAAAGGGGTTAAAAGAGACAGACTGAAGCTGCTAAAACAAAGCAAACTGAAAGAGTAGGCAGAAGTTTCCCTTTAACGGTCGAATAAAGTTAAAAGAGACAGACTGAAGCTGCTAAAACAAAGCAAACTGAAAGAATAGGCAGAAGTTTCCCTTTAACAGTCGAAAGGGGTTAAAAGAGACAGACTGAAGCTGCTAAAACAAAGCAAACTGAAAGAATAGGCAGAAGTTTCCCTTTAACAGTCGAAAGGGGTTAAAAGAGACAGACTGAAGCTGCTAAAACAAAGCAAACTGAAAGAATAGGCAGAAGTTTCCCTTTAACAGTCGAAAGGGGTTAAAAGAGACAGACTGAAGCTGCTAAAACAAAGCAAACTGAAAGAATAGGAAGAAGTTTCCCTTTAACGGTCGAAGAAAAAAGTCCGTCTGTCACTCGGCTGTGTCGACCGCAAGTCACACCAAAGACGCCACCAGCCACTGTGGAGTCACAGTTTCCACGATTTCCGGAAGAGGAATTCCTTCCGTCTACTCTTTTTCACCAAAAACCAGAGTGCTGGCGATTCTAGAAGTCGTACAGCTGGCTTCATAAATTCCGGTACACTTCATGGAAAGCTAAGGAGACGTCTGACAGTTGTAGATTGTAGCAGGTAGTGAGGTAGTAACCAGGGTACAAGCCATCCGTTGAGATACTACCGCTAGACTGGCCAGACAGTACAACATTGGATCCTTCTCTCTGGTTACGGCTCATTTCATCTTTGCAACACATACACCATATAGTCTAGTTTATTCTTTTTATTCTTTAAATATTCTCCCCTTTCCTTATACATTTGATAACACTGAGATTACCAAACAATTCTTCTTCACCCAAGGGGTTAACTACTGCACTGTAATTGTTCAGTGGCTACTTTCCTCTTGGTAAGGTTATAAGAGACTGTAGCTATGGTAAGCTTCTCTTTTAGAAGAAGGACACTCCAAAATCAAACCATTGTTCTCTAGTCTTGGGTAGAGTCATAGCCTCTGTACATGATCTTCCACTGTCTTGGGTTAGAGTTTTCTTGCTTGAGGGTACACTTGGGCACACTATTCTATCTTTTTTCTCTTCCTCTTGGTTTATTAAAGTTTTTTATGGGAAATATTTATTTTATTGTTACTGTTCGTAAAATGTTCTATTTTTCCTTGTTTCCTTTCCTCACTGGGGTATTTTCCTGTTGGAGCCCCTGGCCTTATAGCATCTTGCATTTCCAACTAGGGTTGAAGCTTAATAATAATAATAATAATAATAATAATAATAATAATAATAATAATAATAATAATAATATTTTTCTTTATTTCCTTTCCTCACTCGGTATAACATTCTGCTTTTCAAACTAGGGTTGTAGCTTAGCAATTAATAATAATAATAATAATAATAATAATAATATTAATAATAATGTTCCGCGCGTGGTGTGATACTACAATATCAGACACAAACATCACCGAGACCTTAAACGTAACAACAGAAGCCTTCCAAGTTTGTCCCGTCTGCGCTATTTCCGTATTGCGTTAGATTTTCTCTTTGTTTTCTTTTCTGTGTCCTGACAGAGGGCAAGATTACGCAACAGTTGCCTAATTCAGCACCTTTCGCGCAAGATCTGGCGTATTTCTCGAGAATTTGGCGTGTTTCAACTATCCGACACGGTTTCGCTATCTTACGCCAACAAGAAATATAGAGTTTTCCCGTTGATAGTATATATGATAAACTGCTTGCTTTCCAGAGTCTTTCTTCCCAACTTGACTTACGGATACAAATTTCTGCTTTATCATTATTATATCTCAAAATTTATTTAGCGCTTTTCTGGCGCTTTTTTGACATTCATGTAGCGCGTATTCAAAATCAGAAATGGCAACACTGGATTACGCTTATCTGAGGAATTTATCATAATGCCGATATTTGTAAAAGGTCAATTGAACTGTATGTATAATAGGCTTACTATGGACTCAATTTGTATTGCATAATACCTCTTAAGTGATATAAAATAAGAAAAATAACCATAATTAACGTCAACTAGGCCGTAGGCCTGTAATCCATTGTAATGAAAACAATATTATTTATATATATATATATATATATATATATATATATATATATATATATATATATATATATATGCACTTATACATATATACATATAAATATACATATACATATACACACATACATATATATGTATATGAACATATATCACAAGCACACGTGATTTAAATCAATGTAAATATCACCCACGAAATGCATTTAATACCGAATTCTATCTTGGGAATACATATCCACTTGGAATTCATTTTATGGTAACAGCTTCTGGCCGGGTGGAGATTCGAACCACCACCTGTACGGCTAGAAACTATGCTGGCAGGGACCCTACCGACTCAGCTATCAAGATATATATATATATATATATATATATATATATATATATATATATATATATATATATATATATATATATATACAAAACAACAATTGCAACCGTCTCTTGTCAACTGCAAGATAAATGCCTCAGACATGTCCTTATTCATGTCTGGGGGTTTGGCCAATTCATCAAGTTGGCCAATGCGGATTGGAAATGGTGGGAGACTTTAATCTAATCACTCACAGCAAACCAACCTATTATGGTTGACGACTAGTACAGCTCTGCTGAGCATGGCATTACACAAACCCTTTCACCATGTTAAGGTAATTTCCCTTGAAATGTATATATATATATATATATATATATATATATATATATATATATATATATATATATATATATATATATATATATATATATATATATATGACGCACTAAAACAATTTAATGTGATGTTTACTAAGCAAATTATCAACGAGAAAACTAACACGTCGCAAATCCATTGAGTCGACACTCGACAGTGATCGACCAAAAGACCTTGTAATCCAAGCTAGTGAACTTTTAGAGATTTTCAACCTTAACGCGTGTTTACTTACGGGTCAAATTTATTGCTTGGAAATACTTTCGCTAATTTGGCGACGGTGTTGATGAGAAAAAAAGTGGAGCCTGATTTCAACTACAACAGTCAGGAAATACCTGTCTCCTGACAGTGCAGAATATCGAGCTATCAGAGACAGTGTTTGTTAAGTTAGGTAAAACTGATTATTATTATCATTATTATTATTATTATTAGTAGTAGTAGTAGTAGTAGTAGTAGTAGTACTTGCTAAGCTACAACCCTGGTTGGAAAAGCAGGATGCTATAAGCCCAGGGGCCCCAACAGGAAAAATAGCCCAGTGAAGAAAGGAAACAAGGCAGTAAATAAACTACAAATAAGTAATTAACAATCAAAATCAAATATCCTAAGAACAGTAACAACATTAAAATAATTATTTCATAAACTAGTAAAACTTCAAAAACAAGAGGAAGAGAAATTAGATAGAATAGTGGGTCCGAGTGTACCCTCAAGCATGAGAACTCTACCCCCAGACAGTGAAAGAAGGAAACGTTTGAGAGAGAGAGAGAGAGAGAGAGAGAGAGAGAGAGAGAGAGAGAGAGAGAGAGAGAGAGAGAGTAGCTTACGTCATGGGGATTTCCATACCAGTTTGGCGTTTGCCGTTTCCCACCTAAGTTGCGTAACTCGCCTCAGTTGCCTAAAACATTCCACATCCTCTGATACAAGGAAAATCGTATGACGAGTGCGGAGGAAGAGGGAAGGGGGGGGGGGGATGAAATTACTATTATAACTGTATGTTTCCTGTTTCGTTCTGGGATTCCTCTTATTACATACTAAATGAAGTAAAAAATATTAGCATATTCCTCTTTACGAGATCTTATCTCTAAAAGAGAACAACGGACAATTACTATTCCATTACAATGAAATGGTGACCATATATATATATATATATATATATATATATATATATATATATATATATATATATATATATATATATATATATATATATATATATATATATATATATATATATGCACACGTGAAGCGTGAAGTGGACGATGATGAATGGAGAATTATTGATTTAAAAGCTCAAGATAGAGACAACTGGCTAAATCTAACTGAGGCTCATTGCGTCAATAGGCGTAGGAGATGATGATGGTAATGATATATATAAATCTATATTTATAGATGTGTGTATATATTCAGTATTTTCCAAACAAATAGCTGTAGTCTCATCGGTGCTAAGTTAGCTGCAGAAAATGACTAAGCGTTGTGATCAATAAGAGGGTCCGTGTTCAGTTGGATACTCTATAGATACCAACTGAGCCTCACCACAATTGCTTACTCCAACTCGGGCAGAGAGAGAGAGAGAGAGAGAGAGAGAGAGAGAGAGAGAGAGAGAGAGAGAGAGAGAGAGTTACAAGGATTTTGCATGTCTCGAAGACTTTTAGTCCATCCGCAGGGAATCCATTTGCTCTTCGGTAGAGCGATTTAGTTTAAGCATTAAGAGAGTTCGTATGATCTTGTCTAACTTATTCTTGAACTCGTTTACCGTGTTACTGTTGACTACATCTACTGGAAGTCTATTTCAACTATTTGCTATTTTGTATGTAAAGAAATTGCCAAATTGAGTGGTATTGCATCTTTTCAATTCCAGTTTGTATCCGTTACCTTTGGACTAATTATATATTAAGCGTGAATAGATTGTTGTAATATACGAGAGAGAGAGAGAGAGAGAGAGAGAGAGAGAGAGAGAGAGAGAGAGAGAGATAAAAAACTTTCCACACAGGATTCATTATACTTTCTGACTAAAACTGAACTCAAGTCGAAGAATAATTACACAATTTCTTCTCAATTAATATGATGTTGAGGTCCAAGAGGAATAAACAAGAATACATCCAAACATCAGGGTCTTTAAAGTTTGGAATTAGAGAAGAACCCAATTCTGGGTATAAACACGTTCCGCCTACGCAGTTTACCCCTTATACGAAGCCTGTCATTCAGTATGCTGCGTCTAATTACATATTTAGACCTTGGGATGCTAATCATGCTATGCCAGAACACAAATATTTCGGAGCTTCCCACCCAACAGTGGATACCCAGTGTAGGTAAAATATCTAACCTATACTCAATCTGTTTTTAATGAGGCGCATTTGCACAGACTCGCAGCAGTGCCCTTTTAGCTCGGAAAAGTTTCCTGCTATCTCATTGGTTAGAATTATCTTGTCCAACCAATCAGCGATCAGGAAACTTTTCCGAGCTAAAAGGGCACCCCTGCGAGTCGGAGCAAATCTGTCTCACTGTAAAGAATTGACTATAGTAATTATACTGCTCCTCTCATTTACGACTCCGTGCATAGCACTGCAGAGAGAGAGAGAGAGAGAGAGAGAGAGAGAGAGAGAGAGAGAGATAATAGGGAAAATAGAGGTTCTAACTGGGTCCCCTTGCCCAGGACAAAATCAAGGGGTGGTGCCCAGTGCCCAGTTCATTCTTGATTGCTTACTTTTTTGCCAAGACCTCTGGGCATTCCACCATTTTTTTTTCGCCTAGTTGTGACGCAAGCTTACATATAAAGATCTATGAATGGTCTTTTACTTTTGTGTAAGTGACGTTGTAACAAGAATCTGGTTTTTAATTCAAACACATTTGCTGAACATGAATGCTTTTTATAGGGCTCCTCGTAGCACCCAACAAGTCACCACCTCTCACATTCACCCAGCAATTCTCAGAGTTTTCTTCATCATAGCCATCTCCTCCTACGCCTATTGACGCAAAGGGCATCGGTTAGATTTCCCAAGTCGTCTCTGTCAATACCTATCCCTTCATCATTTCTCAACTCACATTTCATAGTCCTCGGCCATGTAGGCCTGGGTCTTCCAGCTCTTCCAGTGCCTTGTGGAGCCCAGTTGAAAGTTTTTTGAGCTAATCTCTCTTGGGGAGTGCGAAGAGCATGGCCAAACCATCTCCATCTACACCTCATCATGATCTCATCCACATGGTTCATAAAACCAATGTATTTCCAAACGTATGGTTACAAACCAAGTCTGGAGATTCGCTTGGAAGTGTGACCAGGTAAAATGTAAATTTGGCCTCAATAAAGTAGGTAAAGTGCGCTAGAAGAGTTGGAAAACCCAGGCCTACGTAGCTGAGGGATATGAAGCGCTAAGTAGGAGATGACGTATGGAGATGTATTGAATTAAAAGCGCAAGATAGAGACGACTGGCGAAATCTAACCGAGCCCCTTTGCGCCAAAAGGCGAAGGAGGATAAGGATAAGGATAGGGAAGTGGGGAATATGGGGAGAGAATGAGTACCCCCTGGATACAATCCAGTTTATAGCCCGAAGGCAGGTTCTCGGGATGGGAAGAATAAGGAAAAAGGGAGAAAGAGAAGTACAGGAGAAGAATAAAAGAGAGGGGCAGACCCTCATGCGATATTAGATAGTAGTAGAATCAGTCTGAGAAAAGAAAAGACAGGCAGGATAAGGAAAGTTTTTTTTGGTTCATGCCAAGCCCTTGCTACAGGAGTCCGTTCGTCTAACACCAATTTGATGATTAAAAAAGGTAAGATTGTTCTAACGTACGAGGAGATAATGATGACGTAAGTAGGTAAAGCAGAACACTAAAAAAGGGTACAGCATGGGGTGTAACTAACGGTTCTACACCCCTGTGACCTGCAAAGCTTTGGAATTCTGTTCCTGTTTTGGTGATTTCCATGTTCCATTAATCTTCTTCTTTACAGAAAAGGGTCTTTTAGCTTTATTAGTTCTTATGCTACACTTGCTTTTTCCTCTTCTACAAAATTTAGGTAAATCTTGTCGCTAAGTGAATCTTCCTTTTGTCATTAAGTGGATCGTCCTATCACTTGGTTTTAGCGCTTATTAAAATGTTAGACTCCTTTTACCACTCTTAACACGTTGAAAACTGCTTTGAGAAGGAGAAAGTTAAGAGTAAATGGTATCAAAAATAAGATTAAGGAGTAAATTTCAACGAGGAAGGAGAAAGTATGGAAGATGGATGGCCCCCTGACTGATGAACTCCAGACTGGGGTTCGAGTCCCGCTCAAACTCGTTACTTCCTTTGGTCGCTACAACCTTACTATCCTTGTGAGCAAAGGGTGGGGGTTTTGGGGGAGCCTATAGGTCTATCTGTTGAGTCATCAGCAACCATTACCTGGCCCTCCTTGGTCCCAGTTTGGGTGGAGAGGGGGCTTGGGCGCTGGTCATATGGTCAGTCTCTAGGGCATTGTCCTGCTTGATAGAGCATTGTCACTCTCCCTTGTCTCTGCCATTCATGAGCGGCCTATAAAACCTTTAAAAGGAGTGAGTGCACAACTGGAGAAGCAAGAAAGGCAGCGAGATGTTGGCAAAAGATAAGGAAGAGTCTCAAGTGTCTTTAAGATGGCGGAATTATTGAATCATCTATTTCTCTTTTAGTGTGACGTCCCGATGATGAAGACAAATAAATGGTGAAAAAAAAAATGAATCTATTGATAATAACTGTTTGCACAGTATTGTAGTGTGGGAAGAATTGACAGAAGGAAGGAGATGCGTAGAAATAGTAACAAAAAAGGTTAGCGAAGATGAAATGGTTCATCAAGTGTGTTTAGGTTAGTAAGAAGAAATTATAACTTCTAAGTGACAGGAGATATGAATGGGAGAAGGCATTCAAATGATTAGATCGAAAATATTCTAGATTGATTGATTGATTGATTTGAAATCTTCTGGCATTCTGATGTCGAAGGTCACTGACACCGATATCGTTTATTGTAGATAAAGAATAAAAGAATATTCAATTAAACCCATAAAAGTAAATATGTCATTATAAAAGTTAAATAACTTTCAGATGACCTGCTTCCGAAATAAATCTAAAAATGCTGCAAGCAATGTGCAACACATCATGTCCAAAAATCTTGGCAAGGATGAACCTGCCAGCCTCACCCCGAGCCTCAAACTGATTTCTATTTCTTTCTGTGCTTTTTTTGGGGGTGACATTCAGTCAACAAATGCCTTATTGTGAATAGATTGTGGAATGATCTTTCTAATCGGGCAGCTGAATCGGTGGAACTTCGGAAGTTCAAACTTGCAGTGAATGTTTTTCTGTTGAATAGGATGACACAAGTCTCTCTTTATAGTTTGTATATGAGGGCTCCTTTTTAACCTTGTTACAAATATTAAGATAGACGCTTTATATTCATTATTTCTTATGTAGTTTATTCAGTTCCTTTCCTCATTGGGCTATTATCCCCGTTGGAGCTCTTGGGCTTATGGCAACTTGCTTTTCCAACTAGGGTTGTATCAAAGATAATAATAATAATAATAATAATAATAATAATAATAATAATAATAATAATGATTGAAGAGCCTTGATATCCAGGTCGAGTTGAATGGCAGTATCTTAAGGTTTCAACAAACTGAAAATAAGCCTTTTATGTGAATTTTATGTTATGGAAGTTTTACTGAATATATGGTTCATCCACGATTCGCCAGTTTCAGCAGGAAAGTATCAGTTTCAGAAGGAAAGTTTCAGTTTCAGCAGGAAAGTATCAGTTTCAGCAGGAAAGTTTCAGTTTCAGAAGGAAAGTATCAGTTTCAGCAGGAAAGTTTCAGTTTCAGTAGGAAAGTATCAGTTTCAAAAGGAAAGTTTCAGTTTCAGCAGGAAAGTATCAGTTTCAGAAGGAAAGTTTCAGTTTCAGAAGGAAAGTATCAGTTTCAGCAGGAAATTTTCAGTTTCAGCAGGAAAGTTTCAGTTTCAGCAGGAATGTATCAGTTTCAGAAGGAAAGTATCAGTTTTAGTAGGAAAGTATTAGTTTCAGAAGGAAAGTATCAGTTTCAGCAGGAAAGTATCAGTTTCAGAAGGAAAGTTTCATTTTCAGAAGGAAGGTATCAGTTTCAGCAGGAAAGTTTCAGTTTCAGAAGGAATGTATCAGTTTCAGCAAGAAAGTTTCAGTTTCAGCAGGAAAGTTTCAGTTTCAGCAAGAAAGTTTCAGTGGTTTGTGTTGCTCTGAAATATATATATATATATATATATATATATATATATATATATATATATATATATATATATATATATATATATATATATATATATATATATATATATATTAACTTATTTATATCTAGAGTCCCATTCTGTTATTCTTGATGTCCATCTATTATCTGTCATTCTCATTATATGTCCTGCCCATGTCCATTTCTTATTCTTACATGTTGTTAGAATATCCTCTACTTTAGTTTGCTCTCGTATCCATGTCGTTCTGATGTTCTAAGGCTTTATTAAGTTTCTAATCTTCTGATGCATAAGCTAATGCTGATATGACCAACAGATTAAATAGTTTATTTTTTATAGTAAGTGACATTTTACTTTTCTTAACTTCATTTTGTTTACCAAAAGCTCTCCATGCTATTGTTATCGTTCTTTTAATTTCGGTCTCACGTCCTAAGAAAACACTTAATATCTGTACTAAGTACGTATAATCATCAACAATCTCAAGACGTTCGTCAGTAACTGTTTATTTGTTGTTTCTCTGCATTTTCATTGAACATTATCTTAGTTTTACTCATATTCGTTTTCAGTTCTGCATTTCTGCTTTCTCTAATCAAATCTATCATTTGCAACTTTGTCATCTACAAATCTCAATTTGTCAAGATATTCCCTGTTATTATCAATTCCTACATTTTCCCAAATAAATTCTTAAAAAACGGATTTTGAGCGAAGCGAAAAATCTATTTTCGGGTGAGGTAGCCATGTCGTCCTGATGGAAGTTCCTTCAATGTGGCGGGTCAAGAATACGTCCTCTGATCTTATGCGATATCCCTAAAGATAATACAAGGGATACTCGCGCCAGGAGTTAGAATTCTGGATACCTTTAGTAAAATTTTCTGGGATATATCACTGTAGTTAAATATAACCCAGGAAGCTACTAAGAAGGAAATTCCACCAGGACGACATGGCCTGAGCCCAAAAATGTCTAACTTATCGCAAAGTAGCCGTTAAGTACTAACAAAGGCGCAAGGTGGATTTTTTTTTTCAACAAGATAACAAGCTTATATAAAAACAGTTGAGGGTAACAACAGCACAGGAATTCAAACAATATGTAACATGCGATGGCAAGCTTAAACAGATTTTTCTATTATCAGTGTGAAAGAGAACAAGAGATAAAAAAAAAATAAAGCAAATGCATTAGTGTAATAACGTCTATAAAACACGTGCGGTACAGACTCCTTTCCCGATCGAATTTTTTGTTCAGTATATGTAGTCTTTGGATTACTATAGTACTATACTCGCCGTATAGATATCTTCAAGTTTATATATATATATATATATATATATATATATATATATATATATATATATATATATATATATATATATATATATATATATATATATATATATATATATAATGAATGTGGCAGTAACTTATGCTTTTTATTTCTAAGACATCCACTACTAGGATAAAGTATATATATATATATATATATATATATATATATATATATATATATATATATATATATATATATATATATATATATATATATATATATATATATGGAGGACTTCCTTAGAATTTCTATGAACAAACAAATATGTAAGATGCATATTTCAACATGAATGCATTAATGAAAGTCTATGTGCGTGGGTGTGAGTGAGTAGGAAGAGAAGGTTAGTAGAGTTTCTCCTCAAGCAGTCGTATCTGATCTATACATAGAATGCATCGATTGTCTATATGAAAAAAAAAGAGAAAAAAAAAAACGGCAAAAGTATTAAACAATCTACCAGCATTACGATGCTTTACTTCGAATAAACTTTTTAAATAGAGTATATGTAAAATGAAATAAATAAATATGTAAATATATTATGATGAATATGTTATAAATTGTAAGATTGTAAATGTGTATTTCAGGATAAAAGATAAAAAGAATGTACACAGTTTCTCCGTAACCGGTACGAAAGCTGCTTGAGAGAATGCAACCGCGCTTCGAGCCTCGACCAGTAATGTTTTTGGAATGTCATCAGACGAAACAAATTGTAGACTTACCCAATGAAATTCTCCCCCTCGTGTGGCTCCTCCTGTATCTTCCACTCGTTGTCCAGGTCCTTGAGGATGACCGATATCCTGGAGGAGTTGTTTTTACTCCTGGAAACCCTGGACATGACGTTTTTGATGACGGAGAAAGGAGAGTTTCCATTCTTGGTGTTTTTGAAGTTGTCGACGCCTATCCAGTCCATGTCTGGGTTTCTGTTGTACGTGTCATTGTCGTTGCCCAAAGTATTCAGGGACTGGTATGATCTCGAAAGACCGGCACGAATGGATCGGATGGAGGCCATTTTAAATATTACCCTGAAGACCGTTTGCAATTCACTGAAACACTTAGAATTTCCCCCACTTTACCTAATAGACTTCAGTTTCAATAATCTTTGATTTCCTCAGAGTGGTCTATTCCAATTGGCCCTACGATGGCTGGGATTATCTCTTAACTGGAAGATAAATTGTAAGCAATTTACAAAATTCAGTTTCAATAATCTGAACTTTCCTCTGAGTGGTATTTTCCAATGGGCCTACAGTGGCTTGGAATATTTCTTTACTGGAAGATTGAATTGATGGGCTATTTAATTTTGTAAAATACTATTTTGACAGAACCACAAATAAACTCGAATCAAATCGAGGTATATATTTTTTTCTCTTTTCAAATATATTTAGGAAACAAATCCTAGACCTACAATTAACACTCAATTGAAAAAATACAGCTTTCAAGTCATATATGACACTAGTAACACGAATCCGTACTTGATAAACTTTCAAATATCACTTCTATGGAATAACGAATTGGAATGAAATTGACAGGGCGTCGTAAAATGCACCTAGACTAGACTAACAAAACAGCTGCGCTGGAGAACACGTCGTCACTCTATTAAGCGTTAGCCTCTCCCTCTTGCAACCACGAGCCGAGGAGACCTTGATATGCGAACTGAAGACAACTGAAAACTTCGGCCTTCCACCACACTACCTGCAACACCAACAGTCACCTGAACACGCAACATACGAACGCACACCCACGTGTGGCAAGGTTTTCGTAAGATCGAACTCACGAACGTACGGCAGTGCGCTCAGTGTGTGACGGAAGAGCTGTCGTTGACTTTAGGTGAACTGTTAGGGTGCAGGTATAAGCTATGTCCTATTGTGCAACAACCCTAACCCCAGATGTTATTCCGTCTTCGGCATTATTATTATATATTATTACATACTATGCTACAACCCTAGTTGGTAAAGTAGGATGCCATGCCCAGGGACTCCAGCAGGGAAAATAGCCCAGTGAGGAAAGGAAAAATTAAAAATAAGATTTTAAGAACAGAATATACAAAAAAAATATTAACAAAAGAAGAGGAAGAGAAATAAGATAGAATAGTGTACCCGATTGTACCCTCAAGCAAGAAAACTCTAACCCAAGACATTAGAAGACCATGGTACAGAGAATATGGCAACACCCAGGACTAGAGAACAATGGTTTGATTTCAGTGTCCTTCTGGAAGAGCTGGTTACCATAGCTAATTAACCACTTGTGCAAAGAAGAACTGTTTAATAACCTCCGTGTTACCATGCGTATGAGGACAGAGAAAATTGTGTAAATAATATGCCAGACTATTCGGAGCGCGCGTGTGTGTGTGTGTGTGTGTGTGTGTGTGTAAGCAAAGAGAAAATGAACCGTAACCAGAAAAAAGGATCCAGTGTAGTACTGTCTGGCTAGTCAAAAGGGCACTTCTCGCTATTCGAATAAACTATCTTCTCTATTAAATATAAAACATGTATGCGGGAAGGACAATTGATCAAAATCATGAGAAAAAAAATGTATCGTCTATTTCATTCTTGGTCAGCCAGGTATTCATGAACTGGTAAAAACACTCCTACTCTGTTTATACCCACACCCACCAAAACCCGCAGTGCCATCTATTGAGGGAAACTGCAACATTAGAGAGAAGGGGGTGAGAAAAATTTCTCGTTAATATTTCCCACTTTCAATCAGCATTTACGAATGAAAAAAAAAAGTTGAAGACAACGGTTTATTTATTTGAAAGTAACAACTTTCAACTAATTACTATCTCAATAATATTATTTACAGTGAAATGAGTAGTTATAATACTATAAGTAGGTAGCTTTCAAATATGCCTTTTATTCTTTAGCTTTATATCAACGTTGACACACACACACACACACACACACACACACACACACACACATATATATATATATATATATATATATATATATATATATATATATATATATATATATATATATATATATATATAATCAATGTGTATTGAGAGAGAGAGAGAGAGAGAGAGAGAGAGAGAGAGAGAGAGAGAGAGAGAGAGAGAGAGAGAGAGAGAGAGATGAAATGTCTTCACGCTTTGTAAGAATATCGTTTTCACATGAAGAATAATTTGTCATCTGCAATAGCTGGTAACCCCCACGATTACATTAAGTAATCCCTGCAGAATCAGTAGTCTCCTGCATTTCCCAATGCAATGCAAGGAGATTTATTCCCATCACACTAACAGACCCTTGTGCAATGAATATAGCAAAATCATCATCATCATCTCCCCCCACGCCTATTGACGCAAAGGGCCACGGTTAGATTTCGCCAGTCCTCTCTCTCTCTCTAGAGCTTCAATTCAATACTCCTCCATTCATTATCTACTACTTCGCACTTCATAGTCCTCAGTCATGTAGGCCTGGGTCTTCCAACTCTTCTAGTGCCCTGTGGAGCCCCGCTGAACGTTTGGTGAACTAATCTCTCTCGGGGGGTGCAAAGAGTATGGCCAAACTATCTCCATCTACCCATCATGATTTCGTCCACACGTAGAAATATATATAAACAGAAAATTCTTCAAGGAGAAAATAAGAAAGTAACAAAGGTAATTCTCCATGAAAATGCAAAGACAACCAATAGGGGTTATGGACGAACCTCAAGAGACTGTTAATGAATTATGATTATGTACTTGAACAAAACAGCAACATGGATACAAGACCCAACTAAAGTAGAGGATATTCTAACATGTAAGAATAAGAAAGGGACACAGGCAGTTAAAAGGAATATTGTTGCTAGCTCTTTTCAAGGTAGACTAACTTTTACAATTTACACTATTATCTGGCCACGAAATAACAGCAGAATTTCATTAACCTTGCTACAGTGAAGGCCATGAGATTAAACTTTAGCCAACCTTTAATCTGGCTTTGTAGCCTACTATTTATCAATATCAAAGAAACACTACAACCGGATTTTATATCGAGCATTCACTTGTGAACTTAATTAAGGTTTGAATCCATACGAATGCAATTTTGGCACAGTGTAAAATCCGGACGTTGGACGTCGGATGCCGTCCGGGAGAATAGAAAATCGCTTGTATCACCAGTAAAGGACCCATAATACACCACTTTTTTGTGACTGGTAATGTTCACTGATACTTTCTGTTATTTTCTGAATAAATGTTCGAAAAATATTGGTTTATTTTCATGTTACTGAGAATAATCTCAATCGCACGTCAACATTACACTATTTAACTGCCCGCTATTTTACCCTGTTAGGATAAAAGCCGGACGTCGCCAATCAGCAGTCACAGATAGGAATTTACCCGGCTGTAAAGTAACATAAGGAGAAAGGGCCTTTACCCTGCATTTAGTTGCCGATAGGTTTAGTATGATCCACTAACCAATTAAAATGTTGCCAACTTTAGCCAGACACAGGATACTACATGTAAAAAATGAAGCCTATTTCACTTGAAATGTACTGAAGTTTAATCAATCAATTTGTGTTTATTCGTTTTATAATAGCCTGTGCCTGTTGGCCAGTCAGAGCCACGGGGAGGCAGTTGACAGTCTAACCAACTAATCCACCACCCTACACCATATTATTTCCCATAACCATAAATATAAGCAAATATACTCAATTGAAAGAAATAATAAAACGATTAAGAAAAGGTAAATATTAAAATTAATGTAAAGGTATATGTAAACAGTTTTATCACACACAAAAAAATTCAAAAAATTTACAGCAATGATATCCTAATTGCACTTGTCTCGACCAAACAAACAACATGTTAGAATAGTTTATTTTAAAAGTTACATGAGACTACAAGTAGAAATACAACAAAAGCAGTTTTTGATGTAAGCATGTAAGTGTGAGACGATGCACACACAAACCATCCAGGCCCCTCTTTTGTTTTTTTAATGTGCTGTTAATATATCACTTAGTACATCTGTCACAAATCCAAGTTTCATTTAATGTTTTGGCACCTTTATTACCACACACTGGATGATACCATAAATCACATTCTAGTGTCAATAAAGTGGTGATACAAGCGGTGATACAAGCGGTTTTCTATTCTCCCGGACGGCATCAGACGTCCGACGTCCGGATTTTACACTGTGCCTGCAATTTTCCATACAGCTGCCAACAGACCGCATAGACACCGGGAATTTCAATCCAGTTTTCTATGCCACAGACAAGCGTGTGTCAATTATTATTATTATTATTATTATTATCATTATTACTATTATTGTTATTATTATCAATTAAACTACAACCCTAGCTGGAAAAGCAAGACTCTATAAGTCCAGGGGTTCCAACAGGGAAAAATAGCCCAGTGAGGAAAGGAACTAAGGAAATAAATAAACGATATGAGAAATAATGAACAATTAAGATAAACTATTTTAAAACCAGTAACATCAAAATAGATATATCTTATATAAACTATAAAGATGTATGGATATCCTACAGTATATCTATGGGCTAAGGTACCTCAACCTAACCTAACCTAATGTTTTTTACAGAAATTTCGACACAAGATTAAATCATACTGGAATTGGTAATGTATTTAAGAAATGCTATGCAACGTTTGTTTAGTATTTTTGATAAGGTGGAAATAGGGTGAAATAAGGACTAAAATAGGTAGTTGTTTGCAAGACCACGCTCTCCATATACTGCCAAATTATGCAAAAAAAATGTTTCCTCTATTACTTTTTCATACATTAATACAATCGTCACATGGGAAATGTTGAAAATTAAAAACAAAAAAAATTATAATTATAAAAAAAATAGCCTGGTTTCCGCACTAAACGACCTGGAACTGACATCGTCAACATAAGTCAACCAAACAGAAGTTTTGAATTATGAGAAAATAAGTAAGAGAAACAATAGCTTTGCATAATTTGGCAGTATATGGAGAGCGTGGTCTTATAAATAAATACTCTATAATAATTTCAGGATGAATTTAGAGTTCATAAACTATGTTTGTGGTTTGGCATCATGAATAGCAGACAATTTGACAAAGTATGTACTATTAGCGGGTGTATTTTTACTTGCAAAATACTGTCGACATGTAACAAAAAAGTCTATATATAAAAAAAATTGTTAAGCAATTTTTTGGATGAAACGTAATCTCAGACTATAACAAGCATAGCATACAACTAGGCTATACCGTGAAATTGTGAAAATTAAATGTCACCAAAATTGGTCCTAATTAACTTTATTTTGAAAGCAACATGTCTTTTTTATTTTACCATGTCATTATTATTATTATTATTAAATGCTAAGCTACAACCCTAGTTGGAAAAGCAGGATGCTATAGGCCTTAGTTCTCCAACAGGGAAAATAGCCCAGTGAGGAAAGGAAATAAGGAAAAATAAATTATTTCAAGAATAGTAACATCAAAATAAATATTTACTATATAAACTATAAAAACTTTAACAAACCAAGAGGAAGAGAAACTAGATAGAACAGTGTGCCAGAGTGTACCCTCAAGCAAGAGAACTCTAACCCAAGACAATGGAAGACCATGGTACAGAGGCTATGGCACTACCCAAGACTAGAGAACGATGGTTTGATTTTGGAGTGTCGTCCTCCTAGAAGAGCTGCTTACCATAGCTGAAGAGTCTCTTCTACCCTTACCAAGAGGAAAGTAGCCACTGAACAATTACAGTGCAGTAGTTAACACCTTGTGTGAAGAAAAATTATTTGGCAATCTCAGTGTTGTCAGGTGTATGAGGACAGAGGAGAATCTGTAAACGATAGGCCAGACTATTCGGTGTCTGTGTAGGCAAAGGAAAAGAACCGTAACCAGAGAGAAAGTTCATATGTAGAGCTGTCTGGCCAGCCAAAGAGATAACCTCACTGTTATAACAATGAGTCCTATTAAGCCGAGTTTAATCTAAAACTACATTTAGCAAATAAACTCTAACCAGTCTTAGGATATGATACTGAAGTTTTTAAGTGTCAGAGATCCTACCTTTGGAGTTTTTTCCATTCTGTTTTTCTATTTGTTGGCTTCTTGTGGACGAAGGATAGTTACCACGAAGAACACTTCAACACACTACACAACATAAAATTAAGTTGTTTAAGATCGCACTAAATGTTAGATCATTACGAAAATTTTCAAGAAGTTAAGATCGTTCGCTTTTAATTGTGATAGTGTGACAGGTTGACAGCGCCGCCCTAGTGGTGAAGCAATGAAGTACATGTTCTGTTAGGTTGATTATTATTATTATTATTATTATTATTATTATTATTATCAGTTAAGCTATTATTATTATTATTATGATTATTATTATTATTATTATTATTATTATTATTATTATTATTATTATCAGCTAAGCTACAACTCTAGTTGGAAAAGCAGGATGATATATCGTAAACCCAAGTGTTCCTCAGGGGAAAAGTGAGGAAAGGATAAACTACATGAGAAAAAAAAATAACTATTATTGAATATTTTATGAACAATATTAAAATGTTTCTTATATTCCACCATAAAAAGTATGAAAAATCAGATTAAGAGAAATAAGATTAGTGTGCCTGAGTGTACCCTCAAGCAAGAGAACTCTACCCCACTACAAAGGAAGACAATGGCACAGAGGCTATGGCACTACCCAAGATTAAAGAACAATGGTTTGATTTTGGAGTGTCCTCCTCCTAGAAGAGCTGCTTACTATATATAAAGTCTCTCTTCCACCCTTACCAAGAGGAAAGTAGCCATTGAACCTTTACAGTGCAGACTGTGCAGTAGTTAACTCGAGAGGTAGTAACCTCACTGTTGTCAGGTATATGAGGACAGATGAGAATGTGGAGGGAATAGGCCAGACTCTTCAGTGTGTGTGTAGACAAAGGAAAGAATGAGCCCTAACCGGAGAGAGGGATTCAATGTAGTCCTCTCTGGCCAGTCAAAAGGAGTCAATAACTCTCTGATGGTAGTATCTCAATGGTTGGCTGGTGCCCAGGCCAACCTACTACCTATAAGGATTAACAATTTTTCCACCAATGTGCAACCTGTTGGACAGATTGAGGCCATGCTGGCATAAAGCTCTGTCCACAGGATCGAGCATGCCCAATGGGTAATCCGTTATACCAGGCCACAATAGTTAGTAAAAATGAAGGTTGAAGAGGGAAAAGTAAAGGCAGGGATCTGGCAACACTGTATGATGCCAGGTCCCTGTCTGTGGTTTTCCCGCTTCTGACGTCATTAACCCGCATTTTTACTAACTATTGTGGTCTGGTATCACTGTTTGCCCGTCTGCGTGCTCGATCGTGTAGACAGGGTTAAGGCCAACAATCTACTGCATGTCAATTACAAATAAATTAAGAGGCTATATTTTCTTGGGCAATTCAGGCAACAGCCACCTCTTTTTCTTATACAGAAAGTTCTTGGTTTAATTTTGTCATTTCTACATAACTATTGTATACTTTTCAATTATTTGCACTTCATTGTTTATTTTGGATAAAGTAGGTTTAAAATGTTTAATTTGATGTGAAAATTGGTGGACCGCACAAGGTAAATTCCTACCTCACTTGCCATACATTTATTTTTTGCCGTTATTATTACTTGCTAAGCAACAACCCTAGTTGGAAAAGCAGAATGCTATAAGCCCAGGGGCTCCAACACAGAAAATAGCCCAGTGAGGAAAGGAAACAAGGAAAAATAAAATATTTTAAGAATAACATTAAAATAAACATTTCCTATATAAACTATAAAAACTTTACCAAGACATGAAGAAAAATAAGATAGAATAGTGTGCCCGAGTGTACCCTCAAGCAAGAGAACTCTAACCCAAGACAGTGGAAGACCATGGTACAGAGGCTAGGGCACTACCCAAAACTATTATCACTACTTGCTAAGCACCCATATTGGAAAAGCAGGATGCTATAAGCCTAGGGACCCCAACAGGGAAAATAGAGAATGATGGTTTGAATTTGGAGTGTCCTTCTCCTACAAGAGCTGCTTACCATAGCTAGAGTGTATCTTCTAATTTTGGAAGCACACACATTTGCTGTCAAAGACAATATAGTATGGCCTATTGGAAAATAAGCGTTTATGAAGCTGCAACTAATGAAAAAAAAAAGTCTATTTCAGAGCAGTGATCTATTTATAACAGGAGTAGCCTACTGGGTTAGCAAAACCAATTTTGGTAGTAGGAGTTGTAGGCCTACACTTAATTCAGACCGTCTATGTTTCAGTGTAGTTTTGGAGATACTCTACTATGAAAACATCTAGTTTTTTCAGAACTAAGGCTGGAATAAATACATTCAAAATTGGTATATCTTTAATGTCTTAAATTAATGTATCACAAATCGATCCACAATTGTAACTGATTAGATTAAAAAATTAGGCAATAGGAATAATGTAGACATTCAGATTTTATTCACAGAACAAGTATTAAATTTTGGTTTTAATTTGATAAAATGCAATAATGATATAACTACTTAAGCACTTATCAATCACATTCAGTTCTGCAAACTTGACAACCATAAATATAATTTTCAATAAATTAAATATAAAGTACTTTAATATTATTAACATCCCTGATATTGTTAAAAAAGGATAGCCCTATGTAATGCACAAGTACCAGCCCATAAGTTGATTATGCTCTTATATAAATATAGAATACATCCGTGTTAAGAGCAGTTTAGTAACTTTAACATGAGACTTAAAATTTGACATACTGTACTGTATAATAACAAATACAATAAAAGCATTCATTCACAAACAGATTTGGGAAATCTCACTTTCTCTTGTGCAAATAATACTGCTTCAGTGTATCAGATTTTCTACAAATGTTAGTCAGTAACTATATACCGTAAATCATTAAAGTTTTAAAGAATTTAAAGGTCGCTCATGAATGGCAGAGGCAAGGGACAGTGACATTGCCCTAGCAATCAGGACAATGCCCTAGAGACTGACCACATATTATATGATTAGCGCCCAAGCCTCCTCTCCACCCAAGCTAGGACAAGGGAGGGCCAGGCAGTGGCTGTTGATGACTCAGCAGATAGACCTATAGGCTCCCCCAAACCCCCCAGCCTTACCTCACAAGGATGGTAAGGTTGTGGACACTAATGGCACTAACGAGTCTGAGCGGGACTCGAACCCCCGTCTGGCAAACACCAGACAGAGACGTTACCAATCCGGCCACAACTGAAGTTAATAAATCTAAAATCACCAAAGGTACGATAACTAGGAAAAACAAAGTGCAAAGGTAAAATTTGTAATAAAAAATATAGGGTGGTGTACAAGACAAGTTTTAAAGATTCCAGAGCAGTAGTTCAGACGAGTAATAATTACGAGACATTCAATCATCAAATTGGCCATTCTAGGGGATCAAACATAAATCTTTTTGGGGGCCAATGAGGGTAACTGAATCTAATGATAACTTCAAATCACTGGTAATTAACGACAATTCAACCAACCATTCAATCTTTTTTAACTTTTTTTTTGGCTAAAGCCAATCAAAGGTTTAACAAAATTTAACTGACTAACAATTCATTTGTGGAATTATACTTTAGATCACACTGAAGTTTATTTATTTATTTTTTTTTTTTTTTTAGTGCAACAAACACTTACATAAATTACATTCTTTATCTTCCCAAATTTGGTTTGCAAACATAATCAAAGGTGTATTTTGTAATAACTGATGTTAACCAGTTTGCTTACTTTTGACAATTGTATAATGGCTACCTTAACTGTAGTTATATCAACAATGTAATTACTGTATATTCAGGACAATTATCTAAAATGGGTACTTAGATCTGTTTGCAAATCCATCTTTTTTTCTTTTGCCTAAACTTTGTGACCAAATGAATTTCATCCAAACAGAATGGATATACTGTATAGTTTACAATGTTGTATAAAAGTACATTACATGTTTTATCAAATTTCAAAGGGGCTATAACGGTTTAAAGAAAATTACATAGGCATAATTGTTTAGGAACAATAAAAGCATTAAAAATATAATTAGCTTAAGTATTAGAACCTTCTTCCAAAATATTTAACCCTCAATGTAAATGCAAGTTGTTTAAGTATCAAAAAGTATCAAAGTACTATAAAAGTGAATATTTACATTCTACTGTATTCTTTTTTGTGTAGCTGAGCACAACAAGACATTCTTCACATGAAATACTTTACATTTAAAAAGTGATTTCTTGAAAATTAATTTGAAAAAACCATTCACCTATAAAGATTTCATTTTTGTGCTCCACACTAAACCACTTTTTTAAAAGTCCTGGTATTTATGGCAGCTTTCCAGCACTGACATTCATTCATTCCAATCCCACTTTTTTTGGCAGGCATAGTTTGGTCCCGTGAAATACGATCACCGACCCAAAATTTCATTATAAATGCCATCAGACAAAGTAACCATGTGAAAGAATGTTCTACAAAAGTCACAGATCTACATCTAAAAATTCTCTTATTCACTACACAAAGGGTCCCCAACTTAAAAACCTTCGGAGTTACAAACACAAATCTAACTGAAAACAACAAAGATAAGATAAAGGAATACTGTAATAAAACAATATCACATTATTTAATACAGTAGGCAAAACAACATTTGTAATAACCTGATATCTAATTCATATGAAACCTAACTATTAGTTGACTTTTGTGGCTGGAAATCATAAGCTTGGGATTAAGGTTGCGCCCATCCTAGGCTAAAATGTAACAAAATTCAACTTACAAAAGCTTCTTGGAACCCATCAAGTTTGTAAGTTGAGGATCTTCTGTATAAATACTAACTTTCTTTGTCATTCAGCTTCTAATATTGCTAATTAAAAATATCCCTTTCAACTGACCCTCACAGAGCAATATATTAGTGAACCTGTGCTAATGACTTCAATGCAATTCTTTAATAAGCATCAGACATTGCATAAAGCAATATATATTCTAACCTTACATATAAATAAATAGATAATTTATTTCACTTATAATATAACCTTAGTGTTATTAAAGTAATTCACCATATTGATAAGTAAGACAGTGTAAACATGACTCGCCAAAATGAAATGCAAGCAAAAGTTAAGAAATTGGCAAGAGGCTCATCAGTGTTTCATATGTCGTAAGGACAAAATAAATTTTATGGCAGTAGCACGATAAAGTTAATGTAGTAGATGATATATTTCGAACCAATAACCTGTAAATTCAATTTCCTACAACACCTGTGCAACCGATTTCATACAGTATTTGTATACAAAACTACAGCATTTTGGACTTGGAAGTATACTTAGAAAAATCAATCTTTAGCAATAAGTTCTCAAGTTAACTTATATTATGTGACAAATTAAAAATTTTAGATTTAAATTATATTAAAAAAATACATACAGTACCTTTATAAGATATACAGGTAACATCTATGGCCACAATATAAGCCCTTAGGCTTATAGAATCTTGCTTTTTCAACTAGGGTTGTAACTTATCTAATAATAATAATAATTAATATTGTATGTATTATAAGAAAATTTCTAATGGCACCAAGGAAAAACTTATAGATTTACAGTAAAACATTGTCAAAGAAAGCTATTAAATTAAGGGTGCTATGTCATTATTAATTAAATAAGGTAAACAAAATTGACAGTGCTATGTCACAATTAATTAAATAAGGTAAACTAAACCTCAGAGGATTTGATGATGTTATTTCCAATTTCTTTATAACTCTATTCCTTTGTTAGTTATGCTACGAAACGTCACCGTAAGTCTGAACAGTGATTTTGTCACGGCTGGAGTCACCAGTGTTAATACCTATTTAATGTTAACATCATCAATGTTTAACACAACTGATGATCCATCAAAATGAAAAAACAATAAACAAAGTGGTTTTATAGAACACACTTAGTAACAATAAACTATATAGAGTAATATATTTACACCATACTGTACTATACTTCTAAAAATTACACCAAATCTTCCAGTAACATAAGAGAAATTTTATCGAATAAAAAAAAAAAATCTGACAGTTACAAATACAAGTTAATGGCACAAAAAAAGTGAATCTTACTTACAAAAGTGCACTTCTACGTACATGGCATATTGTATAAGCATATTCTTTGAATGAAATATAGTACAGTACTGTACCATAATTATATTTGAAATTACTAGCATAAACAGATTTTGGGAGCTAAACTGCCCACCCTGCACAATACATGTTGGCTTCTGCATTGAGAGAAAAAGTTTTCAGATCTTTTTCAAATGTTTTCTCTTGCCCTTTCGAACTGTAAAATCAACTTTGTAAGTGAACAAAAAAAAAAGAGTAAATACAAAGAAAAATGTTACAATTGAAATTATTAGTTGTCAAAATTCATATGCCATATAAAATAAACATGAGAGGATAATATATAGAAAGTATATATGAAGGTGGTGCAAGGCTGAATGTCATGTCGAATGGAGATTCACTTCAGGAGGTGGATCAGTTTAAGTACTTGGGGTCTGTTGTTGCAGCAATTGGTGGAGTGGAAGCAGATGTACGTCAGAGAGTGAATGAAGGATGCAAAGTGTTGGGGGCAGTTAAGGGAGTAGTAAAAAACAGAGGATTGGGCATGAATGTAAAGAGAGTTCTGTATGAGAAAGTGATTGTACCAACTGTGATGTATGGATCGGAGTTGTGGGGAATGAAAGTGATGGAGAAACAGAAATTGAATGTGTTTGAGGTGAAGTGTATAAGAAGTATGGCTGGTGTATCTCAAGTAGATAGGTTTAGGAACGAAGTAGTAAGGGTGAGAACGGGTGTAAGAAATGAGTTAGCAGCTAGAGTGGATATGAATGTGTTGAGGTGGTTTGGCCATGCTGAGAGAATGGAAAATGGCTGTCTGCTAAAGAAAGTGATGAATGCAAGAGTTGATGGGAGAAGTACAAGAGGAAAGCCAAGGTTTGGGTGAATGGATGGAGTGAAGAAAGCTCTGGGTGATAGGAGGATAGATGTGAGAGAGGCAAGAAAGCGTGCTATAAATAGGAATGAATGGGGAGCGATTGTGACGCAGTTCCGGTAGGCCCTGCTGTTTCCTCCGGTGCCTTGGATGACCGCGGAGGTAGCAGCAGTAGGGGATTCAGCATTATGAAGCTTCATCTGTGGTGGATAATGGGGGTAGGGTGGGCTGTGGCACCCTAGCAGTATCAGCCGAACTCGGTTGAGTCCCTTGTCAGGCTGGGAGGAACGTAGAGAGGAGAGGTCCCCTTTTTGTTTCATTTGTTTGATGTCGGCTACCCCCCCAAATTGGGGGAAGTGCCTTGGTATATTTGATGCGTGATATATGAATGAAATTATTCATATCATAGTGTGACCTGTTTTCCCTCTATTAATTGGCAAACCTAAGAATAACATACATTGTAAATTACACATTATAGATGAACAGCATGAAATATAGACAAACAAACTAATTGCATCCATGAGATAACTACTGTATTCATAAATAATGACTAACTAAGCTGACTTTTAGCTTTATAATAGGTTAATCAATATGGCTTCAATAAGGGGAAGAAATAAAGGAATGATTGAAGGTTTTACATTACTGTCTTACTAAAAGGGTACCTCTTATCAAAATAATTACCCAGGATATGGCTGTCATCTCAGAAAATGAGTCAAATCAGGTATATACAGTATATTTTTTGGGGGTGATTGGAGGATATTTTACTGGGGTCTCTTGGTAGAGGAAGTGCAACAGGTGCAGTCTCCTGACCTTGAGGACTAAAAATGACTTGGGAAACACTGTGAAAAAGCTACTTTTTTCTAGTAATAGAAAACAATTTTTACGCATGTGTTGTAGAATCTTCCTGTTCATACATATACCAAGGCACTTCCCCCAATTTTGGGGGGGAGCCGACATCAAACAAATGAAGCAAAAAAGGGGACCTCTCATCTCTACGTTCCTCCCAGCCTGACAAGGGACTCAACCAAGTTCGGCTGGTACTGCTAGGGTGCCACAGCCCACCCTCTCCCGTTATCCACCACAGATGAAGCTTTATAACTTCCTGTTCATAGCTCATTATAAGTTTGAAAAGTTTTCTCAAAACAAAAATCTAAGTAAATTATTAAGGAATAATGAAATTAGGAACAGATATAAAATCTCCAATAACCTGGTCTTTCCACCACTTACAGTAGAGGGCTCTGTTTCTTGATAATTGTGTGTTGTTTGAAGCAAATGAAAATGGGACATTTTAAGGGCAAGTGTCGATTAAACCGGGCTTCTGGAGAAGAAACAATATGAACATCAGGGAAGATTCATACAAATAATAACTGTTTATCTATCAAAAGGAAGCTCTTCATGGGTCCCACACTTAGCAATGAGGCCTTCGCAAATATTTTTTTTTTACTGAAAGACATTTTCAACAGAATAGCAACCACTGACAAGCTGAGGCTTTTATTTATGTTACTCGATACAAAGATTAAACCCATATTGCTCTTAAACTGGTCGTGTTTTCAAAATTAAATACAAAGCAATTTTCCAGGGGACACTAGGTAATGGAGGTTGCATGTGACACCAGGTAATGGAAACTGTATATAGAAGAACATTCTTTTACCTTTAATATCAAAATGATATACTACAAGTAAACATTTCTAATCCTTCTTTTGTTGAGAATTTAATAAAAATTATAAGTTGTATCTAGAAATTATTCTTCAAATTGATGGTGGCCAGTTCTAGGGTGTTCATAATTGTAAAAAATATGTATGTCAATAAGTATCCATTTTTTAAGATTATAAAACTTCCTCCAGTTTCACTAACAGGCCCATATTCAATTCCATTGTTAGATTGGATAAAATAACATCACTTACTCAGGAATAAGCAATACTGTAATATTGAAGAACGAAGTAAGATAAGTTTCAGGAGTAATTTTAAACTATGAAACACTAGAAGAACGCAGAAACCCCACATAACATTAATGTTAATTCCCAATTTACAGAGAATTAAGGGATCAAACAAATAAAACTTTTTCTATTTGTGCATGTAAAATACTTATCAAAAGTATATTAACTGTTCTATGATCGATATGCCACAAGCCTACAGTATTTAGGATTTAAAAAGCTCCTATTCAACAATCATGACGCAATACAGAACTGGACAGGCAGTAGCAATATGCGTGTAGTTGGTGGTTTGTGCATTTATACAAAATAAAAAAATAAAGATGTGACCTATTTCTAAAATCATAAGTACCCTGTATAACTAAACTACACACACTATTTTCCAATAGCATAAGCTTTTCACTTAAATGGTGCTATAATATAATTCAGAGAAATATAATAACAGGATGAAATGTCACTAATTTTTCAACACTAATTGGTATAATATCCAGAGAAATCTTGAAAATTCAAAATAGGATATTAAATCCTTTCTTCTGGATAAAAACTGAACCTCAGTTAGGAAGAAAATGAAGAGTACTACCACAGTGCCATCTTCTTTATAAATTTTTACATCATCCTTATTTAGCCTGAGGATTTCTCTAGACAACCTGTTGTATTGCTACAGAATTGATGAATAACCCCAGATTTTACATTTTATATTGTAAACTGAACTTACACCCAAACCGAACTACCCTTCCGATTTCTTCTTAAGACAAACAACATACATGTGACAGACCAAAGGTAGTGACCACTATTTTTGGAATAGCCTTCCAAACACCAAAGGAATTTGAGTGCTATCCTGCAATGAGAAGACAGTTGAACTTGTAAGGCACTTAACTTGGATACCGAGATTCATTCCTTCCTCACATCAATAAAGTTAATCACAAACTTGCCTCTGACAGCTGACTCTTGTTACTCTCAATCAAGTCAACTTTAAGCTGAGGCTCTGGATCTACAGGTGAAGCGGATGAGAGGGGATGGCGAGGAACAGGCCCCTCCTCGTAAGCAGGAAGCGGCATCTTGCTTCTGCTCAGAGTTATGCGTGGACGAGTGGGGTGGAAGAAGGAGTAATACACCACCATCATGACCATGCCCAAGATAAATGATGCAAAATGGAAAACTGCACCTGTTGAAATTGTAAAGAATTACAATGCTGAATGTAATGGTCATAAAATAAAACAACGTAAAAAAAATCACTATAATCTAATAAGCTTCAGAAGTGTTTCATGAAAAATTCAAAAGAAACTTATTATCTAGATGATTTACTTGAGAAAAAAAAAGTTCTTAATAAAACCAGCATAGATTACAGCAATCACTATCATGATCCTTTATTTAGCAGATTAATGTATGACAACCAAATAAGTAAATTTTTTTTATATAAACTAAAATAATTAAATAGTGAACAATCATTGAATCTTTTAACTTTAATGAAAATGAAACCATGAGAATAAAGCCAACAACAGCTGAAGATCATCTGATCAGAGTTCCTCTATATGTGTGATATGACAAGAAAATATATCTAAGAGTTTCCATTGCAAATGTAAATGAGATTTTAATATATATGCGTATCATAGTAAGTGTACAGTACATTGATTTGGATAATTTTAAAGTACCATATGATAAATAAAATATTAGTTTTTTGTTTATTACTTCAAAGAGAATTATTAACAACTGGAAATTACAATATTTGTCACTGTAATACTTCAGCAAGTGTAGGAAAATATGAAATAAGGATTTTTATATGTTAACAATTTATAACATGTTATTTTCCTTAGTAAAATAAATTTTTGAATATACTTACCCGATGATCATGTAGCTGTCAACTCTGTTGCCCGACAGAAATCTAAGGTCGGGATACGCCAGCGATCGCTATACAGGTGGGGGTGTACACAACAGCGCCATCTGTGAGCAGGTACTCAAGTACTTCTTGTCAACAAGAACTCAATTTTCTCCTCGGTCCACTGGTTCTCTATGGGGAGGAAGGGAGGGTCCTTAAATTCATGATCATCGGGTAAGTATATTCAAAAATTTATTTTACTAAGGAAAATAACATTTTTCAATATTAATCTTACCCGATGATCATGTAGCTGATTCACACCCAGGGTGGTGGGTGGAGACCAGCATACATGTTAACATTAGAAGCTAAGTATCCCGTATCTTATTTTAGCAGTTATTCAAAATAACAAACATAAAATAAATAAGTACCTGGTAAGGAAGTCGACTTGAACCATTACTCTGCCTTTTTAAGTACGTCTTCCTTACTGAGCCTAGCGATCCTCTTAGGATGCTGAGCGACTCCTAGGTGCTGAAGTATGAAGGGCTGCAACCCATACTAAAGGACCTCATCACAACCTCTAATCTAGGCGCTTCTCAAGAAAGAATTTGACCACCCGCCAAATCAACCAGGATGCGGAAGGCTTCTTAGCCTTCCGGACAACCCAGAAATATTTCAAGAGAAAGATTAAAAAGGTTCTGGAATTAGGGAATTGTAGTGGTGGAGCCCCCACCACTACTGCACTCGTTGCTACGAATGGTCCCAGAGTGTAGCAGTTCTCGTAAAGAGACTGGACATTCTTAAGATAAAAGACGCGAACACTGATTAGCTTTTCCAAAAGGTTGCGTCGAATATATTTTGCAGAGATCTATTTTGTTTAAAGGTCACGGAAGTTGTGACAGCTCTAACTTCGTGTGTCCTTACCTTCAGCCAAGCTTGGTCTTCCTCATTCAGAAGGGAATGAGCTTCTCGTATTAACAATCTGAAAATAATAGGATAAAGAATTCTCTGACATAGGCAAAGATGAATTCTTAACTGAACACCATAAAGCTTCTGACGGGCCTCGTAAAGGTTTTTAAAATAGAACTTAAGAGCTCTTACAGGACATAATACTCTTTCTAGTTCATTTCCAACCATACGATAAGTTTGGAATAACGAACGATATTGGTCAAGGCCGAGAAGGCAGCTCGTGTTTGGCTAGAAAACCAAGATGTAGAACATGTAGCCGTTTCGGATGAAAATCCGATGTTCTTGCTGAAGGCATGAATCTCACTGACTCTTTTAGCTGTGGTTAAGCATATCAGGAAAAGAGTCTTAAAGGTGAGATCTTTCAGGGAGGCTGATTGAAGTGGTTCGAACCTGTCTAACATAAGGAATCTTAGAACCACGTCTAAATTCCAACCAGGTGTAACCAAACGACGCTCCTTCCTGGTCTCAAAAGACTTAAGGAGGTCCTGTAGATCTTTATTGTTGGAAAGATCTAAGCCTCTGTGACGGAAGACTGATGCCAACATGCTTCTGTAACCCTTGAAAGTGGGAGCTGAAAGAGATCGCTCTTTCCTCAGATATAAGAGGAAGTCAGCTATTTGAGTTACAGAGGTACTGGTCGAGGATACGGATACTGACTTGCACCAGTTTAGGAAGATTTCCCACTTCGATTGGTAGACTCTAAGGGTGGATGTTCTCCTTGCTCTAACAATCGCTCTGGTTGCCTCCTTCGAAAAACCTCTAGTTCTCGAGAGTCTTTCGATACTCTGAAGGCAGTGAGACGAAGAGCGTGGAGGCCTTGGAGTACCTTCTTACGCGTGGCAGACGTAGCAGGTCCACCCTTAGGGGAAGAGTTCTGGGAACGTCTACTAGCCATTGAAGTACCTCGGTAAGTTATTCTCTCGCGGGCCAGAGGGAAGCAACTAGTGTCAACTTTGTCCCATCGTGAGAGGCGAACTTCTGCAGTACCTTGTTGACAATCTAGAACGGAGGGAATGCATATAGATCTAGATGAGACTAATCTAGTAGAAAGGCATCTAAAAGAACCACTGCTGGGTCCGGGATAGGTGAGCAAAGTATTGAGAGCCTCTTGGACATCGAGGTTGCGAAGAGATCTATGGTTGGCTGGCCCCAGGTGACCCAAAGTCTCTTGCATACATCTCTGTGGAGGGTCCAATATGTTGGAATTATTGTCCCTTCCTACTGAGACAATCTGCTAAGACATTCAAGTTGCCTTGGAAGAAACTTGTTACTAGTGAAAAGTCTAGACCTGTTGAACAGGAGAGGAGGTCACTAGCGAACTCGCACCATGTCAGAGAGTAGGTCCCTCCTTGCTAGGAGATGAACATCAAAGCATGGAGTTGTCCGTGTTGACCTCCACTACTTTGTCTTGAAGGAGAGACCTGAAGCTTTTCCAGGTCAGATGTACTGCCAGAAGCTTCTTGCAGTTAAAATGCATTGTCCTTTGACTCGAGTTCCATAATCCCGAGCATTCCCTACCGCCTAAGGTCGCACCCCAGCCTACGTCCGATGCGTCTGAGAAGAGAACGTGGTTGGGAGTCTGAACAGTCAGGGGAAGACCCTATAAAAGGTTGATGAAGTCCTTTCATCAGGTTAGAGCAGACTTATCTTCCGGAAACCGGGATCGAGACCGCTTCTAGCGTCTTGTCCTTTTCCAGTGAAGCGCTAGATGAAACCGAAGAGGACGGAGGTGTAGTCTTCCAAGTGACACCAATTGAACCACGGATGACAGTGTCCTAACCAGACTCATCCACAGCCTGACAGGGCCGTATTCCTTCTTCAGCATCTTCTGGATGGATAGCAGGGCTGGGGGTTGATCGTCTTGTTCAGCCATGTCCTCATCAGAGGGTTCCTCATCCGAAACTGATGAGGAAACGGCAACGGAGTGGGCAACGTCTGACTCGCTGAATCCGGTCGCACTGTTGGATGCGTGACGGAGCCGGACACAAGATCATGGTACTGCTGCACAGTCTGTGAACTGTCAACCATGGGGATGCGAGGAAGTACAGCGACAACCCGAAACTGTCTAGACTGTCTGGGTAGTGCAGACAACCCCTTATCGGGTTGCTGAGGTTGCCGCACTGCGTCACAACAAGTCACCTCTGCTGGTTGTTGAACGTCTTCCCAGTGACACACTGAACGTCCACAACCACCTCCGAGAGTAGCTTAACGTCAACGTGCGACTGGCAACCCACACTGGGTCGCACCGGTGGAGGAACCATCTCAACTGGCGGACGTGAGTAGGATACCTCAGCGTCAACAGGGCGTACAACCAACCGGTAGGAAGGTCGTTGGCAAGAAGGTTCTTCTCCGTAAAAAATCCTCTATCAAGGACTAAGCTTGGACTGCATGTCTTGCAACAAAGCCCAAGGTCTATGGGAGCAGGTGTGGCAACAGACGGGGTTAGCGACTGAAGCGGAACCATTTACCCTCCCTGGAAGCATGTTATGCTTTAATTAAAGTCCATAGGAGGCTAAGCAGCTTAAGGCTCCTCTCCAAATGACAGAGTCTTCAAGGGAATATCAGAAGGAGGGAGAACAGCACTTTCTCATCTACAGGAACCATGTCCGAGAAAAGCTAGGTTATCTCAGCGAGGGTTTCACTGGTGCAAAAGCAGCAGACCAGAAGGCAACGTTATGAAACTGCTTGACAGTCTGTGAACTGTCAAAAACTGAACTGTCAACCACAACTGACTAGTTTGCTGCGGGCGAGTGGCGGTAACCACAGTGTGTTGCGGAGGCTGACACACCGTGTCAAAACACGGCAGCTTGTGGTAGCTCACGCACGGCAACGGAGTGCTCCGTGTGTCTGTGGGAGTCATCATACATCTGGCAGGGTTGACTGTGCATGGGTGGAGGAGCTCTCACAACAAGAGTGTGGGAGCAGGAAGCCATGCCGGGCGCACAACCGTGGTAGGTGTAGGCCCACGGGTGCATCGTCAACCTTCTCCGCAGTCGGAGTGTGGGAGCTGGCAACAACAAAAGCGGAGTGTTGGTGCGTGGGAGGGACTGCCGTGGGTTGCGGAGCATGCCGTATGGGATGCGGAGCATGCCGCATGGGTTGCGGAGCATGCCGCATGGGTTGCGGAGCATGCCGCATTGCGTCAAAACACGGCAGCTCTACAGCACCTTCCCACTGCTGATGCGGTAGCTCACGCATGTCAATGGAGGGTGCAGCATGAACATGCGTCTGGCAGAGTCGACTGCGCATCGGAGGTGGAGCTCTCACAGGTGGAGTGTGGGAGCAGGCAGCCGCAGTATCTGCTGAGCGCACAACCGTGGCAGGTTGTAGATTAACAGGTGCATTGTCAACCTTCCAGCACGATACTCCTGCATGAAGGAGCAAGCTGAGACTGTATAGTCTGCAGCATGGACCACTAGGGTCTATGAAAGACGGCAACAAACGGAGCTACTGTCCGTTGTGACTGAGGGTCTAAAACAGCTGGTGCGGCAACAGACGGAGTTACTGCCTGTTGCGGTACCACCTTGCCTCTCTTGGGAGGTGTGCAGTCGTCGGATGACTGGAGCGAGTCCGAACTGACCCAGTGGCTACACCTAGGCCGTTGGACTTGCGCGGAAGGGACCGACTTGCACTTAAAAGCTGCGAGATTTGGTCCATGGTTTCTGCGAGAAACCTCTTCCGCAGACGAGGAATAAATGGGCTCTCTCGTCTTTGTGTGGGTGGGGTGATCACGTCGGCAACGTGTGTAGATACACCCGAAACCACGGAGGGAAACGTCTGTTCGTCGATCAAGACCTGTGGAACCCATAAGTCCTTCGACATTACTTCTCCCCTGGGCTTGGGAGCTTGTAAGAGGTATCGGACTAGGTGAACAACTGGCACGAACAGACGAACCCTCGAACGCAACACTGTAACACTTTGCGCATATCACTTTATCACTTTTGATTTTCTGTTTGCACTTATTTCACTGAACTCGAAACTTTAAGTGATTGTACCTGAAACACGCAATCCTATCCTTCATTAAAAGGTAGTAATTGCGAAAACAGTTTTACAATGTAACAGAAAAACATAATGAAAGATAAAGAATTCAGTGGCTGGAAAAGAGACTAAACACTAGATCAAATAAACTACGTTTAAAATCTCTCACCGCATAAAGCCTGGGAACAAGAATAAAACTCTAGAAACGTTTTACCTTCTTCCCCTATAACGACTAGGGAGAAGAGTAAAAAAAAACGAGAACAACGTTTCCCGCTTGAACGAAACGTTTATTCTCCTCTCTCCCCCTCCGTCTCTATCTCTCTCTCTCTCTCACTTGACTTAGAACCTGAGAGATGAGCCCAATTATATATATTTAAAACATATTATTTGTTAAAGGAAAAAAACTGAAAGGTTTCCCAAATAAAAAGTTCCTTTATTAGAATTAAAACCATTTAAGCTAAGAAAGAATGAACGAAACGCTAGAATCGGTTTACTCTTACTGCAACGTGAAACCGTGAAATACTCTCTCTCTATCGTAACGGTAGAGCGCATGTTGAACGTTCTGAACGTCAACAACTGCGGAGACTAAACTAAACGTTAGTTCATCTTTGAAAACAGTACGAGACTATCAAAGAAATTCTTTCAAAAACATTAAAATAGCATAAATTCTTAAAAGGAAATACGATATGACGGGCTCAATGTTAATTAACTTCGGTTCCAAGTAAGGACCGCCTACTATTAGGAAAGGTCGCATATAAACAGTTTATAATAAATGGAAAGTTAATCGAAGAGGCCTATAAATGGCGGAGAGATATAAAATAAATCTATAACTTTGTTAAGCAAAATTACCAAAAACCTAAACACACTTCCGTCTAAGGGAAGGGTCGGCCATTTAAAAGTGAAAGAGAGTCTATACTCTCTTCGTCACCAACACTTCCGTCTAAGGGAAGGGTCGGCCATTAAAAAGTGAAAGAGAGTCCATACTCTCTTCGTCACCATAATTAAATCTATCCAAAACGAGTTCAAGTTTTGAAATGAAGAAAAAACCCCTGCACAGCGAAAGCTCAAAACTGGAATAGTGTACTTCACCAAAAAGTTGTGAAAACAAATCCAGTTAGGGACGGCGTATTAGTAGGTCTTGCCGGTGGCACGACAGAGGAAAAATTGAGTTCTTGTTGACAAGAAGTACTTGAGTACCTGCTCACAGATGGCGCTGTTGTGTACACCCCCACCTGTATAGCGATCGCTGGCGTATCCCGACCTTAGATTTCTGTCGGGCAACAGAGTTGACAGCTACATGATCATCGGGTAAGATTAATATTGAAAAATATATACTCAAGTATTTAGAATTATTTTGAAGTAGCATTTTAAGATTTTATGAAGTAAAAGGATTCATGGTTTTTTTTTTTTTTTTTTTTTTTTTTTGCAATAACCCCCTCTCTCTATCTCTTTGTCTCCCTAGGACAGGAAAGACAATATTTCTTTGGTATATCATGTCGTCTTGGGTTCTCTGTCCCATCCTTTACAGGAAAGTTCTTTGGGACCTCACAGCAGCTAACCCCAAACACGATGAAAGATGAATAAAAAAAAAAAAATATGATACCTTAAAAGACGAAAATACAACTGTTTTACTATCACAAGGAACATGTGAGTTGATATACAGCAAAAGCCAATTGGAAATAATAGAATGCTTTAGTACCTAGAGCTGTCGTGCATTTTAATACACACTTTCAAATGTACCTTGAAGAAGTGTGTATTAAAATATATAAAAGCACCAGGTACTAAATTACTTTAATTATTTCCTTCTGGCTTTTGCTGTATACTTCAACTGTTTAAACTTACCTGGAATATAGTACCAAAGATTCGGGTTTGCGTAAATCAGCCACAATGTGATCATAATAATGTTCTCAAATTCACAGATGATGTAATAAGCTATGTATTTATTCTTTGTGGGCTCCTCCTTTTCATTGATAAAGCTGAAGATATACACGGCAGCTAATACAAAACTGAAAATACAAAATGAGAAAAGTTAAAATCCCTAGCATATTTAAAATACTAATTCAGATAATTTACTAAAACAACAATGCAAATATCCTGCACTCAAATGTGGATTAAACAGTCAACTTTCAATCTGGGAAATACTAGAAAAAATGCCAATAAACTTATAAAATACCAAAATCAAACCATTGTTCTCTAGTCTTGGGTAGTGCCATAGTCTCTGTACCATGAAAGTTCCACTGTCTTGGTTAGAGTTCTCTTACTTGAGGGTACACTTTGGCACACTATTCTCTTCCTATTGTTATTTTGAAGTTTTTACAGATTATATATGAAAAATCTATTTTAATATTATTGTTCTTAAACTTCTTTTGCAGTTTATTTCCTTATTTCCTTTCCTTATTGGGCTATTTTCCCTGTTGGAGCCCTTGGGCTTATGGTATCCTGCTTTTCCAACTAGGGTTGTAGCTTTGCAAGTGATAATAATAATAATAATAATAATAATAATAATAATAATAATAATAATAATAATAATAATAATATTGATATGTAATTCTGCAAAAGTATCTGCTCAGCATGGCAAACTACAAATGTATTTAATCCTCACTCCCAAGGTCCAGAGACTTTAACTATATTAACTAATGTAACTGTATGGAAATTGTGCAAGCATATAAGATTTCCTAACTTCCCCTCTCCATGTTAGCACTCATTTCTAACTATACTGTACTACTCTTTAACTCAACTTCATCCATCTACACCTTTTCAAAGTTCATAAAAAGGAATATTCATTCATAATGCTCTAAAAATAATAATAAAATAGCACATGATGAACGTCTGTAATATTGTAACGTGTAAAGATCCAAACAGACTTGAGGAGCCATTGTAAAGGTCAAAACTCTGACCAAAAATAAAAAAAAATTAAGAGTAATTTGTATTTTTCCTAGCCATAAAAACTCGAGTCCTTTAATTAGGGAGATTACTTCAGCGTGAGCTGGAATCAGTCACTGAAATTGATAATGGGCAGTTATCTCATTGTAGAGGGTGCGGAGAGAAAAGCCCCAACCGGCCAGTCAGCTCATCACTCAATTTTGATACTTTGGCCCAAAACTTACAGGAATGGTTTGAGGAGGGAAGTTATATTTAAGTTTGTACGGCTAGGAAAAATACAAAATACTTTTAAAAAATTTCATTTGTTCCTATGAGACATACAAACCCTCATCCTATTATTAGGGTGACTCACTTTTTGGAGGGTTGGAAGTCCCCTTGAAACCCAAACTCAAAGGTTCTGTGGAGAAGTGAAGCGGGGATCTTATCACCCACTATCTGTTCACCATTAAGATGATAAACTGATAGGCCGCGAGTCATACAAAGAATTGTACTATACCATGCAAAATGATATCCTACCCTTAATGGGGATGTCAGTAAGAATCAAGTACCAAGTATATGAATAATGGGTAGGCATTAAATTCACCATCAACCCAGCTTGCAAGAGGGATTCTTTGGTTACAAAGAATGATGCTCTGAAGTGCTCACTCAGGACCTCGACTAGGATAGCAGATTGGAATACCACTTGGCGTGTGGCCCTCTAGGAGTCACCAGAGTTATCCTGATTCCTGGAATAATCATCACTCTTGATTACCGGCCAGATCAATCTGAAAGGGGAAAGGTGTACATGTCTAGGTGACCCCATGGGTGTTAGAAGGCATCTTTGAACACCGCCCATGGATCTGGAACAGGGGAGCAGAAGATGGGGAGCTTCCTGTTTAACCACATGAGAAACATGTTGATCCTTGAAGAACTACACAAAGCAAGAAGCCTTTCCTACAACCTGTCCCTGTCAGCCGAGTGTGTTCGCTAGTATATTCCTCTTGCCTTGAATGAACAGTTGGATCCAGGAGCCTGATACACCTCGAGCCAAAGTGGACCATGTCATACCCTTACTTCATGGCAAGTAACCAAACAGATAGTGTACAGAGAGATGGCAGAGGTGGTAGGTGGAACTAAACACAGGAAATAGCCAGACAATACAATAAGGGTATGGCTGGGTGCACTTCTTCAGAGCTAGGTACACCACGATATCCTGTGTCCAACTGTACCTTACTGAAAACTCTGCAGTGTGAAATGACCCATAGATATGCATCCGCTTGGTCAACTCAGAGTGGTGTGAGAATGTGCTTCTCTGCTTATCACCATAAGCCACTATGGTGATGATGTCACTCATCAGCCCTACCGAGCGCCTCCTCAAACGTTCTTGCAATTCTTGCAAGCGTCTGAAGGCTGCTTGCAAGCCTATGAAGGCTTCTTGCATCTCAACGACGTTAATGTGCAGATGCCTCATCTCCTCCTCGGACCTAACCCCTGAGGTGACAAGGTTACCCAGGTGTGCTCCCCACCTCTCCTTCGATGCATTCGAGAACAGATGCAAATCCGGAGGCGAGAAGTCGAGTGGTACTCCTTTAGTAAGATTGTTCTTGTCGAGCCACCAGCTCAGATCATCCCAGAGCTCCTATGACATCGGCACAGGATGGAACAGGGGATCCCTGTTGGTTACCCAGTGATCCTTCAGACACCACTGGAGTGATCTCTGGTGGAATGGCCCATGGGGAACGAGCTTCTCGGAGGACAGTTTATTCTTTGCATCTCCCTTTTATTTCAGCAATAGGGCACTTTCCCTACTGATTATTATTATCATTATCATTATTACTATTATCATTACTTGCTAAGCTACAACCCTTGTTGGAAAAGCAGAATGCTATAAGCGCAAGGGCTCCAACAGGGAAAATAGCTGAGTGAGGAAAGGAAATAAGGAAAAACAAGAAGTTTAAGAATGATAACATTAAAATAAATCTTTAACATACAAACTATTTAAACTTGACAATAACAAAAGGATAAAAACTTCAAAATAACAAGAGAGAGAGAAAAAAGATAGAATAGTGTGGCCGAGTGTACCCTAAGGCAAGAGATATCTAACCCAAGACAGTGGAAGATATCTTGCATTTGTTGTATTTTGATTTTATAACTAGGGTTGCAGCTTGAGTAGTAATAATCGCAAGTGATAAATTATGCCATGTCATGTAAAACTAGGGGTAACCTTAATGACAACGGTTTCTTCCATCTGCCACAGGTTATTTTTAAATCTATCTGGTCTTTGCTTAACCTATGTAATAGGTATAATAAAAAATATATTAGATTTGCAGCTTATATTAACATGCATTCAATATAGATAAAATATCAATAAGTGTTATAATAGTAGCAGAACTTTCATCAATCCAAGTTAACTTTTTATAGGGACATAAAATCATGCAATTTGTGCTAATACACTTTACTTGAAACATAAATGATCAAACTTTCATTAGACTGATACGTGAAAAATTACATCAACAGAATCTCAATTAATGAAAGGACTCTAAAAAACACACACACACAAAAATGGACATTTAACCCATTTACCCCCAGGCTATTTGGAACTTTCCAACCCTTAACCACCAGGGGTTATTTTTTTTTCAAGCCCATTTTGCAGTATATTTTTTTTTAAATTGCTCTAACAGCCTTAAAATTTGTCATAGAGAGGTCTGGATGGTCTCATTCTCTTGCAAAATGCCTGAAGTTTCTCTAAAAAATACAAAAAATATGCAAAATAAATGTAAATAACAGTTTTTTGCAAGGACGTAATGGTACGTCCATGGTGGTAAAGGGATGAGTTTTGTGAAACGTACCAGTACGTCCTTTGGGGGTAAAAGGGTTAATATCAATAGCTGACACTACCAACACAGAACAGAATCTTTTCGTAAGGTCTCCATGTAAAGAGTAAATAATTAACCTCACCAAAGTGCATAAATGTACAGGTAAAAAGCACATACCTCAGGGTTACTTCTCCAAGCTTATGGGAACAAGCATGAGCCAGTGACCGACGAGCCATCAACCAGACGACCATGAGGAACCAGTGAGCAAAGCATACAACAAAGAGCCACATTCGAAATTTTGATGCAAACAATACCATTGCAACCACTCTTGCCCCTGGAAAAGCAAAACATTTCTATTATCTACTTAAAGCCAATCTTGAACATTCTACTTTTGAACAATAACATTATGTTTTAAAGAAATATAAAATAATATCTAAATATTTAAAATATCAACATGACTAGGAACTACATACTGTGACAATTAGCTGGAAATTATGCTGATTGTAATAGAAACTTCATTTCTTATACTTAAAACAAAAGGGTGCCAAGGAAGTTTAGATGTCCTTGTTTTAAATATTCTCTTAACTTTGACAAAGAACTGACTGATCGCAAATTACTGAAATATGAAGATACACTAATAAGGTTTGATTCTGAGGAAGAAAAGTAATACACAATTTTGGGGATTAAGAAGCAGTGTTGTTAACACGGAATTTGCTATAAAGACTAGAAGAGGGAATCAAGTACTATGCGATATACCAAAGGAATATTCTCTCTCTTGCCCAAGGGCCAGTGCATCAATGTGCACAACATGGACTTGGTGTGCATAAGGGAAACACAAGGTTCAGGCGCCATTGAAGAAGTTCCATATTCTCCAATACTGAATACAAACGTTCAAATCTGAACGGACACAGGAACGTACAAAAGGATGGCAGATCATGAATTGGGCAGTGAAGAGGCTCCTCCACTTTCTGTGAAATAATTCCTATTGTCAGAAAGCAAGGGCGGGACAGTGTAACCTTTCTCTGGTGAACAGATGTGGTTGTGTGGTCGACCCACCTCAGTGTCGAGAAGACCCGAGTAAGGAAATCAGTCACTAATCAGCTCCGCACAGTCCACAAGACTGATACTCATCGATGGTATGTCCTTCGAAGGTACCCAAGTACTTCAAAAAGAACAAGATTATAGAAGTACTCAACCATCCAGGTAAAAGGTTAAGGATGGCACTCCTGCTCCTCAATCAATTGGTCAGTACAGTGATTAGCCCATTTGAGACCGATTAACTGGGTCCAACGGATGATACTATAAGCCCAGCATTGTCGATCGAGGCCTTGGGTAATTCTGTACCATAAAGTACTGGATATGGGACCTTTTATCAACACATAATGAAACAGCGATGCTATCACACCAGGTTCCTGATCACTAACCACCCCAAAAGTTCCAATTGATGCGTGAGCTCTGTATTGGCATGAGGAGGTACTGTAGTGTAAACGATAACCCTATCTGGAAATTGGTCCGAGTTAGACTGTACACCTGCAATTGATTAAACAGCAGTAGCTGTAACACCAACGTAGCTAAGTGACCCTGAATATATCAGTCGACAGCCGAGTCCCATGCCACAGGGTAGGAAACAATCATTCATATAGTGATGAGAATGAGAAAGGTGGGCGCTTACGCAACAAACCTCTACTGGCCTACGGTGCTCATATTCGGTCCAGGGAGGAACACTCACCTGCTCACGAAGCAACAGCAGTAACTGTAACACTAGCTCGCACTCGCTTGACTGACACTAAAGGTACCAATTAGCGGGTGAGTATGTCACTTCCTTCCAATGGAGGAGAGGGATCACTGCAAGTCCCAAGGAACTTTCAACAAAAGGACTTCCCACGCAACCATCTTCTTCGTTGTCTTCTTCTCAAGGAAGCAATGTACGACAGTCTGACTAAAGGAACGAAGGAGGGTGAAGAGATTTGTAGAGAAGGAAGAGGGTGAACTTCCCTTCCCCTTGCCAACTGTTCTTCCTTGCTGTCACAGAGGAGTCATGGTCTAGGGCAGTAGTTCAATAAACTATCTGAGGTGGCATATAGTCATTTTTTTTCCACTGTGCCTTGGACCAGTAATATTTCTTATTAATATTAATTCATACTGAAAACAATATATACCTGTATAATAAACATAAAAACACTACATTTTTTTTACCTTATATTTATTCTATAACCAAATATTGAAATTATATAAGCACTTTATTATCTCTGTCCCAAGCCTTGCATATAAAATATGTAGATGTATGTGTTTTTACAGTGAGATCAATGGCCTTTTTAAGAGTATTTTCTATAAATTGCTGTGCGAGATCAATCGACTCTCTTATAGGTGAAGTGTCTTAAGTCTGATACGTGACATGTCTTAAGTCGTATGGTAACAGTATATTTCCATCGTAGTGGAGATTTCCACAAATCTAGTAGTTTCAGCATATTTACAGTACAACATAACATTACTTGCTCAGAAGGAGTAGCAGTAGCACTCGAGCACTCACAAAGAACAATATGGTACTCGTCTGAAGAGTATCTCGTTGTGCAAAGTGTATTCACGAACCTTTGGTAATAAAGTGAAAAAAACATAGGTTCCGATGTTTCATTACCCGTCAACATGGGAGATCTCAATCATTACTAAAGTGAAAGGTGAACCTGCCTTTGCAAGTTTATCCAGTCATGGTTCAATTGAAGAAAGTGGCACATGCAATAGAGAATGAATGTCAATATTATTTCTGTCTTTTTTCTTAATGATGCTTATGGACGTGCAAAAATCAGTCTTGCAGAGGTATGCAGAAGGAAATGGGAGATTTTTCAATACAAATTTCACTAAGCTTAGGATATTCTGTTTTCACTTAAGTCCAAAATGAACCTAAGGATGCGGGTCGACAACAACCCAACACGTGAAGGTGCCACAAGGGCGCCCGCCGTGGCCAGGGTATGAATGCATGATGCTAGGTGTACAGTACTAGCCATGATACAACACACTTGTACTCATAAATAAGGGAAGCAGAGCTATTGACAATGATAATAGAAAAGACACAAAGTACTGTACTAAGCACTATAAGGGAATCAAGTGTGGATACTGTATAATAGTCATTATCATAGAAGAGAGGAGGGGATGCCTCCTCTTACCACAATGACCAGATGATAAGTGACATAAGCCATTCAGCAGCACATAGCACTGCCATGCAGTGGGGTTGCTTAGCAACCTATTAAGATTCAATCGAACTCTTTTTGTCTTTTGATTATCCAATCGTAGAGAACAAGACTAAGAGTAACCCACTTAAATTACTCAGAATTTTATATCCACAAAGGGATAACTAAGAATTCATATTTCAACATTAGGAACTGTCTTTATTACTATTATTATTATTATTGTTATTTTAGTAATTCTAGCAACAATATTAATAATAATTTAAATACTAACCTTAAACAACTCTAAAATACCAAGGTTTGTAATCGACATGAATACATGCATAAATCAAACTGTATTGATATAGAGGAACAGAATGAAATCAAAAGATACAGAAGGTCACAAACTTACAGACATTCGGAGATACAAACAAAACCAACTGAAAATAACAAAGATAGGATGAAGAAATATTGTAATGAAACAATATCATATCATTTAAAACAGTAACCAAAATGACATTTATAACCCTTATACCCCTTGGCTATTTGGAACTTTCCAACCCTTAACCCCCCGCCGTTTTTCTTAGGCACATTTTGCAATATACATTTTTTAAATTGCTGTAACAGCCTTAATTTTTGTCATAGGGAGGTCAGGTTGGTCTCATTCTTTTGGAAAATGCCTGAAGTTTCTCATAAAGTTATTAAAAATATGCAAAAATAAATGTGAATAGCAGTTTTTTGCAAGGACGTACCAGTACGTCCATGGGGGTAAAGGGATGAGTGATGAGTTTTGTGAAATGTACCAGTATGTCCATTGGGGGTAAAAGGGATAATAACAAGATATTTATTTCATATGAGACCCAACTATTTATTGACTTTTGTGGCTGGAAATCATAGGCATGGCATTCAGATTGGGCTTAACCTTATCCAATATTTAACGAAATCAGTAGAAATTCAAAGTTCAAACTAGGAGCAAATGATTTTATGTTGAACAGGCAACCATAAATCTTTTTTTAGTTTACTTATGAAATATCTGTTTTAATGTTGTTAATGTTTTTAAAATATTTGAATCTAATAGTTCATTACTTCTTATATTGTTTATTTCCTTATTTCCTTTCCTCACTGGGCTATTTCTCGCTGTTGGGAGCCCTTGGGCTTATAGCATCTTGCTTTTCCAACTAGGGGTTGTACCTTAGCTAATAATGCATGTTGCATAAGATTTTTCATAACTCTGACCATCCTTTACGTTCAGATCGCCCTGGACAATTCTATCCTTTTCGTAATACTAGGCAGGCAGTTAATTCTAATAGCCAGGCCTTCTCCATCATAAGGCTCAATACTGCAGAGTATTCTAAAGGCTATATTCCAGCTGTTACCAAGTTGTGGAATGATCTTCCTAATTGGGTAGTTGAATCAGTAGAACTTCAAAAGTTCAAAGTTGGAGCAAATGTTTTTATGTTGACCAGGCTGACATGAGTCTTTTTATTTATATATCTGCTTTTGACGTTGTTAATAGTTTATATAGGACATATCTGTTATGATGCTGTTAATGTTTTTAGAATGATATATTGTTAATTTATTCTCATCATTTATTTATTTCCTTATTTCCTTTCCTCACTGGGCTATTTCTTCCTGTTGGAGCCCTTGGGCTTATAGCATCTTGCTTTTCCAACTAGGGGTTGTACCTTAGCTAATAATAATAATAATAATAATAATAATAATAATAATAATACAAAAAACTTCTTGGAACCAGTTAAGTTTGTAAGATGATGACCTTCCATATGATAAACCTACAATAAATCATGGAAATCTGACTTTAGTATAGCATTAGTATAAACAATTCCAATGAAAAGAATTTGTGATGAAGAAAATGATTCCTTACCAATACTGAATACATGCCAAAGAAGCAGGACAACCGATCCCTTCAAGTTGATGTTATTTTTGTCGAGACACGTGAACCGGCTTCCTCGCGCATGAGACGTCACTCCCCACGCTAAGCTAACCAGCGATGTAATACAGCCGATGCAAAGGACATACACTGCAAGAGTAAAGTTATGAAAGAAATGGGTTGGCTATTCATTGCTGCATAATTCTACCGAGTGTACCATACATTGATGTAATTTTATTTGTATTTTATGGCAGTACACTACAGCGCAGATATAATATAAATATAAATCTGATGTAATTCATTTTTGTATTTCATTGCAGTACACTACAATATAACTCAGATATACTATAAATATAAATCTGATGTAACTTTTTTTGTATATCATTGCAGTACACTACAATATAACACAGATATACTATAAATACAAAGCTGAAAAGAATAAATATTGTAGTTTTCCCAGTTTTACTTTTATATCTCTCTCATTAATTGTTTGTAAAAAGCAGACAAGATTTGGTAGATATACGTTGCAGAGAGAGAGAGAGAGAAGAGAGAGAGAGAGAGAGAGAGAGAGAGAGAGAGAGAGAGAGAGAGAGAGAGAGAGAGAGAGAGAGAGAGAGAGAGAAATGATTTAGTTCATTCGAAAAATAAGTTCTGGTAATTGTTTTTTTTTTTATATAAAATAGGCTGTTCACACTTACATGACAAATACTGTACAGAATGCCAATAAATGAAAATAATGAGAGTAAGCTTACTTTTACTTGTGAAAGCAATGGATAATAATATGAAATATATCATATAACTAAGACATGAAAATAATATAAATCTTCTAAGAGCTTCTGCTGTTAGGCAAACACATTCATAATACACAAAATAAAACAAACACTTATTATACGAGAAGTAAATGATCCGACAGTCTGAAGAGCAACAATGAATATGTCCATACTCTTTATGGCCAAAGAGTATTGTACGGTACTTTTGTTTCAAGGGAACAAATATATAATATAGGTACTGTATATCACACTGTACTGTATTACGAAAATGTATATCAATAAAATAATATACAGTATTTACAGATCAAAACCATCTGAACATTGCATAACAAAATATAACATTCCTGAGACTAACTTACCCCAATTAGATCCATATTCAGATTTTCGCACAAGAGACAGGATATACAGTTGTAACACAACCTGAGGGGCTGCCTCCATGAAGCACTCAAAGAGACGTAAGAGGATGCAGTCTCCGTCTTCATACAACATCCATGTATAATACTTCCTTTGACGCTTCTTGTCACCCTCTTTCCAAAACTTGCGGCTCATGATTCCATAGTAGAGAGAGTCAACATACCTAAGTGATAAAGACAAGGCCATTACCAGACTACAGAAATTGTTCTTAAAACACTTCTAAGGCATCCCCTTTGGAACTTAAAGCTTATTTTACATATATATTGCTGTTATCAAAGATAGAATGAGCTTACAACAATAGATATTGTACTACTGTAATACACTGTACAACCATTCATACTTCTAAACAAGGTCTTTACTGTTTCATGTACAGGGGAAAGGTTTTGTTCTCAATTACTATGATTAATTTTCTATCATTTAACACTATCTCAGCATTTAAAAGGTCGATGTGTGTAATACTAAGTATGCAGTTAATTCCAATAGTCAGGCTTTCTCCATCATGAGGCTCAATACTACACAGTACTACAGAAGTTTTATTCCAGCTGTGACCTAGTTATAGAATGGTCTTCATAGTCGGGTAGTTAAATCGGTGGAACTTGAAAAGTTCAAACTCGCAGCAAAATTTTTACGCGGAGCAGACTTACATAAGTCCTTTTATAGTTTATATATCAAATATCTGTTTTAATAATGTTAATGTTTTTAAAATATTTTATCTTAATTTTTCATTACTTCTTATCTCGTTTATTTATATCCTTATTTCCTTTCCTCACTGGGCTATTTTCCCTGTTAGAGCCCTTGGGCTTATAGCACCTTGCTTTTCCAACTAGGGTTGTAGCTTAGCTAATAATAATAATAATAATAATAATAATAATAATAATAATAATAATAATAATAATAATAATAATGTTTCTGACAGGATACCAATTGCCATTTTTTTGTAACAATGTTTCGAACAGACAATATTGATGATGGTGACAAAATTAATGAAATAAAAACAATTCTCATATATATCAAGTACAGTGTCTGGAGTTTTCCTCCAGAACAAAGTTTGCACAACAGTCATTCATGCTTGAGAGGTTGTGACCGGCCTCCATCTTCCAGACGTCGCTTCTACAAGTGTCGACTGAAGAAGCCTATAGAGCTGTTACTTCCCTGTGTTCAGTAACAGTTTTCTCTTAAGGGACTGGAGCTTGAGTGATTAATTTATAATTATTATTATTATTATTATTATTATTATTATTATTATTATTATTATTAGCTAAGTTACAACCATAGTTGAAAAATGTTATTTTTATTAATAAAATAAATTTTTGAATATACTTACCCGATAATCATGTAGCTGTCAACTCCGTTGCCCGACAGAATTCTATGGAGGGATACGCCAGCTATCACAATACTAGAAGGGGGTGTACTTACCAGCGCCACCTGTGGCCAGGTACTCAATCATTTGTTGTTGACACCTCCTCAATTATTCCTCGGTCCACTGGTTCTCTCTGGGGAGGAAAGGGAGGGTCGATTAAATCATGATTATCGGGTAAGTATATTCAAAAATTTATTTTATTAATAAAAATAACATTTTTCAATATTAAACTTACCCGATAATCATGTAGCTGATTCACACCCAGGGAGGTGGGTGAAAACCAGTGTACATGATTAAAGGATAGCTAAGTATCCCAAATTTCATATAACAGTTATCTCAAATAACAATGAAATAATAAGTACCTGGTAAGGAAGTCGAATAGAACCGTTACTCTGCCTTTTATTTAAAGTTCGTCTTCCTTACTGAGCGCAGCGTTCCTCTTGGAGGCTGAATCAACCCAAAGGTGCCAAAGTACAAGGGGTTGCAACCCTACTAAAGGACCTCTACCAAACCTTTAACCCAGGCGCTTCTCAAGAATGAATAGACCACCCGCCAAATCCAAGGATGCGGAAGGCTTCTTAGCCTACCGTAACAACCATAAAAACAACAATAAAAGTATTCAAGAGAAAGGTTAAAAAGGTTATGGGATTATGGGAATGTAGTGGCTGAGCCCTCACCTACTACTGCACTCGCTGCTACGAATGGTCCCAGGGTGTAGCAGTTCTCGTAAAGAGACTGGACATCTTTCAGATAAAATGATGCAAACACTGACTTGCTCCTCCAATAGGTTGCATCCATAATGCTCTGCAGAGAACGGTTTTTATTAAAGGCCAACGAAGTAGCTACAGCTCTTACTTCGTGGGTCCTTACCTTCAGCAATGCAAGGTCTTCCTCCTTTAAGTGAGAATGTGCTTCTCTGATCAGAAGCCTTATATAGTACGAAAGCCCATTCTTGGACATGGGTCTCGAGGGTTTCTTGATGGCACACCATAAGGCTTCTGACTGTCCTCGAATAGGTTTAGACCTCTTCAGATAATATTTGAGAGCTCTGACAGGGCAAAGAACTCTCTCTAGTTCGTTACCTACCATGTTGGAGAGGCTAGGTATTTCGAACGATCTAGGCCAAGGACGTGAAGGAAGCTCGTTCTTTGCTAGGAATCCAAGCTGAAAAGAACATGTAGCTGATTCGGTTGAGAAACCAATGTTCTTGCTGAAGGCATGAACCTCACTGACTCTCTTAGCTGTTGCAAGGCAAACGAGAAAAGCAGTCTTGAGGGTAAGATCCTTGAAGGAAGCTGACTGGAGAGGTTCGAACCTAGATGTCATAAGGAACCTTAAGACTACGTCCAGATTCCAGCCTGGAGTGGAAAGACGACGTTCTTTAGACGTCTCAAAAGACTTGAGAATGTCTTGAAGGTCCTTGTTGGAAGACAGGTCCAAACCCCTGTGGCGGAGGACTGAGGCCAACATGCTCCTATACCCTTTAATCGTAGATGTTGAAAGGGATCTCTCATTCCTAAGATGAAGAAGGAAGTCAGCTATTTGGATCACAGAGGTATTGGTAGAGGATATTGAATTGGCTCTACACCAGCTTCGGAAGACCTCCCACTTAGACTGGTAGACTCTACGAGTGGAAATTCTTCTAGCTCTGGCAATCGCACTGGCTGCCTCCTTCGAAAAGCCTCTAGCTCTAGCGAATCTTTCGACAGTCTGAAGGCAGTCAGTCGAAGAGCGTGGAGGTTTGGGTGCAACCTGTCTACGTGTGGTTGACGTAGAAGGTCCACTCTTAGAGGTAGAGTCCTGGGGAAGTCGACTAGCCATTGAAGTACCTCTGTGTACCATTCTCTTGCAGGCCAAAGGGGAGCAACCAGCGTCAGCCGTGTCCCTTCGTGCGAGACGAATTTCTGCAGAACTTTGTTTATAATCTTGAACGGAGGGAATGCGTACAGGTCGAGATGGGACCAGTTCAGAAGAAAAGCATCTACATGAACCGCTGCAGGGTCTGGAACAGGGGAACAATAAAGCGGAAGTCTCTTGGTGATGGAGGTGGCAAACAGGTCTATGGTAGGTTGACCCCACAACGTCCAAAGTCTGTTGCACACACTCTTGTGGAGGGTCCATTCCGTGGGAATGACCTGATTCCTTCTGCTGAGGCGATCCGCTGAAACATTCATATCGCCCTGGATGAACCTCGTGACCAGTGTGAGGTTTAGACCTCTTGACCAAATGAGGAGGTCCCTTGCGATCTCGTAAAGGCTCCTCGAATGGGTCCCTCCTTGCTTGGAGATGTAAGCCAAGGCTGTGGTGTTGTCTGAATTCACCTCCACCACTTTGCCTAGCAGGAGGGACTTGAAGTTCAACAGGGCAAGATGGACTGCTAACAGTTCCTTGCAGTTGATGTGGAGTAATCCTTGTTCCTTGTTCCATACTCCTGAGCATTCCCGTCCGTCCAAGGTCGCACCCCAGCCCGAGTCCGATGCATCCGAGAAGAGATGAAGATGGGGGGTCTGGATGGCCAATGATAGACCCTCCTTGAGAAGAAGATTGTGCTTCCACCACCGGAGAGTGGTCTTCATCTCTTGGTTGATAGGGATAGAGACTGCTTCTAGAGTCGAGCCCTTGTCCCAATGAGCTGCAAGATGGAATTGAAGAGGGCGGAGGTGGAGTCTCCCTAGCTCGACAAACAGGGCCAGAGATGAGAGGGTCCCTGTGAGACTCATCCACTGTCTCACTGAGCAATTGCTCCTCTTCAGCATGCTCATGATGCACTGTAGGGCTTGGTTTATCCTGGGGGCCGATGGAAAAGCCCGAAAATCCCGACTCTGAATCTCCATTCCCAGGTACACAATGGATTGGGAGGGAATGAGTTGAGATTTCTCTATATTGACTAATAGACCTAGGTCTCTGATTAGATCTAAAGTCCAAGAGAGGTTCTCCAGACAACGACGACTCGTGGAGGCTCTCAATAGCCAGTCGTCTAGGTAGAGGGAGGCTCTGATGTTCGATAAGTGCAGGAATTTCGCTACATTCCTCATCAGATGAGTAAAGACCATAGGAGCTGTGCTTAGGCCAAAACACAGGGCTTGGAACTGATAGACAACCTTTCCGAAAACGAATCTCAGGAAAGGTTGGGAGTCTGGATGAATGGGAACGTGAAAGTATGCATCTTTCAAGTCCAATGAGACCATCCAGTCCTCCTGTCTGACCGCTGCTAAGACCGACTTGGTCGTCTCCATTGTGAACGTCTGCTTGGTGACATACTCGTTGAGAGAGCTGACGTCCAGCACCGGTCTCCAACCTCCTGTCTTTTTGGCCACAAGAAAGAGACGGTTGTAGAAGCCCGGGGATTGATGGTCCCGGACTATAACCACTGCCTTCTTCTGCACAAGTAGCGACACCTCCTGTTGCAATGCTAGCCTCTTGTCCTCTTCTTTGTAGTTGGGAGAGAGGTTGATGGGCGATGTGGTCAGAGGCAGTTTGAGGCAGAATGGAATCCTGTAACCGTACCTCAGCCAACTGACAGACTGTGCGTCTGCACCTCTCTTCTCCCAGGCTTGCCAGAAGATCTTGAGCCTGGCTCCTACTGTTGTCTGGAGAATCTGAGAGTCAGTGCTTTCCCTTAGATGTCCTGGGTCCTTTCCTAGACTTGCCCCTGTGAGAGTCTGGACGGGAGCTTCCTCGGCTGGGGGCTCTACCACGAAAGGGCGGTATGAACCTAGTGGCCGGGGTATCAGCCACTGGAGAGCGATAAGTCTTGGGGACAGAGGTGGTAACCTTAGACTTACGAGCCGATGAGGCTACAAGATCGTGCGTGTCCTTCTGTATCAGGGCAGCCGACAAGTCCTTAACTAGCTCCTCGGGAAAGAGGAACTTTGAGAGTGGAGCAAAAAGGAGCTGTGACCGCTGGCACGGTGTAATGCTGGCTGAGAGGAAGGTACACAGTTGTTCCCTTTTCTTCAACACCCCTGATACAAATAACGACGCTAGCTCACCCGATCCATCCCTGATAGCCTTATCCATGCAGGACATAATTAACATGGCAGAGTCTTTGTCCGCAGGAGAAGTTTTCTTGCTGAGGGCTCCCAGGCACCAGTCGAGAAAGTTGAACATTTCGAAAGCTCTGAACAACCCTTTCAGAAGATGATCCAGGTCTGAGAAGGTCCAACAAACCTTCGAGCGTCTCATCGCAGTCCTCCTAGGCGAGTCCACCAGACTTGAGAAGTCAGCCTGGGCAGAGGCAGGAACTCCCAAGCCTGGTGCTTCCCCTGTGGCATACCAAACGCAACCTTTCGATGCGAGCTTCGTTGGAGGGAACATGAAGGAAGTCTTGCCCAGGTGTTGTTTAGACTGAAGCCACTCCCCTAAGGTCCTTAAGGCCCTCTTGGAGGATCTAGCTAGGACAAGCTTAGTATAGCTCGACTTAGCTTGTTGCACGCCTAGCGAAAACTCAGATGGAGGGGAGCGGGGAACAGCAGAGACGAAGTGGTCAGGGTAAAGCTCCCTGAGTAGAGCCAAGACCTTTCTAAAATCAACAGACAATGGAGAAAGCTTAGACTCCTCCACGTCTGATGAGGGATCAAGATGTGCCTCCTCATCATCCGACACTTCATCAGCAGAAGGTAGCGAAGCAAAAGGACCAGAATGCTGAACCGCAGAGTCAGAACGGGTAGGAACAACAACAGAGGTTTCCTCAACTTGAGGGAAAACCTGAGGTTCAGACTGCATAGGCTGAACAACAGTCGGAGCAGAAGGCAGGTGCAAGGGTGAAGGAGGTTGACTCCTAGCAAGAGTTGCACCCAAGGATTGCACCAGCTGAGCGGAGGACGGAGGCGGAGTAGTCCGTTCCTGTTCCTGAGAGATGAGTGGAGCATGAGAAGGTTGAGGCTGCGCAGAACAAGGTAAAGTTCTAGCAAGCTGAGGCTCCTGAGGCGCAAGTGCATGGTGTAGATGAGCTTGCCTAGATGAGGGTTGAACTCGGTGCAGCGCTGGTTGAGCAGACAGACTCACGGAGGGGAGAGGTTGTTGTACCCCAACCGAGAGTTGCACCACTGGTGGAGCAGCAAGGGGAGGAGGAGGAAGAGTGTAACTCTCCTGATCCCAAAGCAAGGGTTGCCTTAAAGAAGGCTGAGGCTGAACAACACTGTGAACAGCAAACTCCGAAAGTGGTTCAACATCGTACGCCTGGCAGATGGTGCTGCGACCAGGCGGAGCAGGTGCAGGCTGGGCGAGCACAGGCGGAGCAGGTGCAGGCTGGGCGAGCACAGGTGCAGCGAGAACAGGTGGAGGGAGTGCAGGAGGTGCAACACTCTCAGCCCGACACTCACGCATCAAGTCCGAAAGCTGAACTTGCATGGACTGAAGCAGGGTCCACTTGGGGTCGGCAGAAACGATAACAGACTGAGGTAAAGTCACAGTCGGGGTCTGTAAAGGCAGAACCTTACTCCTCTTGGGCGGAGTACAGTCGACCGATGACAGAGGCGAGTCGGAGCTGAGCCAATGACTACAACCTGGCTGAGCACTCGCTGACTGAACTCTTCGTTTAAGCGGTCTCGAGACCTGAGACCAACGTTTCTTCCCTGCATGAAGATCAGCGGACGAGAAGACGGGCTCAATCGTCTGCAGGTGGGAGTGACGGTCTAAGGAAGACACGCCCGCAACCACCGAGGATAATTCTGTGCGCCTAACAAGGCCTGTCGAACCCTTAAGCCCTTCGACATTGCTTCTCCCCTGGGCATGGGAGCTTGCAAGAGGTCCCGGACTGGGAGGACGACTGGCTCGCACAGAAAAATCCTCACGCACCACACTGGCACCACTAGCACTTGGCACTGCACAGACACTAGCACTCGTCACAGCACTGGCACTATTTCCACCCACTGCACTCTTGACCTTCAGTTCTTTAACCTCGGCCATCAGAGACTTATGGTCACTTACCACTGATTCTACTTTATCTCCTAAAGCCTGAATAGCACGCAAAACAGTTGACATATCAGGCGGAGGGCACACAGTAGGTTCGGGGGTAGCCACTACAGGGGTAGGAAAAGGTAGGGGATCATGAGGTGAGGAAAACATAGAAGAGTGAGAAGAACTTCTCCTAACTCTAGTTCTCTCTAACTTGGATGAATATTTTAAAAGACGTACAAAATCCAATTCCGAAAGTCCGGCGCACTCCTCACACCGATTTTCTAATAGACAGGGCCTGTCCCTACAGTCAGAACAAGCGGTGTGAGGATCTACCGAGACCTTCGGAATACGCCTATTGCAAGACCTACATCGTCTATGGGAGGGAGCTTGCGAAACGTCAGACATCTTGTTTCAAAGAGTAAGTCAAAGGGTGATCCAAAAACAAGCAAAAATTCATTAACCGTTAATCAGAGTTTATATAAAAGCTAACTAGCTAATATAAAAAGGATTCCAGTATGCGACAGCCGTTAATCTAAGAGAATACTTCACCAAATATCCATGAATAAACTCGAAGACCATGAGCGTATCCCAGAACGTCTAGCCGGAAGCACGACAGAGGAATAATTGAGGAGGTGTCAACAACAAATGATTGAGTACCTGGCCACAGGTGGCGCTGGTAAGTACACCCCCTTCTAGTATTGTGATAGCTGGCGTATCCCTCCATAGAATTCTGTCGGGCAACGGAGTTGACAGCTACATGATTATCGGGTAAGTTTAATATTGAAAAAGTAGGATGCTATATGCCCAAGGGCTCCAACAGGGAAAAATAGCCCAGTGAGGAAAAGAAACATGGAAATAAACAAACTACAATAGAAATAATGAACAATTAAAATAAAATATTGTAAGAACAGTAACAAAATCAAAATTGATCTTTCATTCATAAAACTATAAAACTTAAAAAAACAAGAGGAAGATAAATAAGATAGAATAGTGAACCTAAGTGAACCCTCAAGCAAGCTTGGACTTTCAATTAAGAGGAATTGAAGTGAGCTGAGGCAGATCTTGGAAATAGTAAGTCAAATACCAGTGATAAGTTGAGGGACAGCTACAATACAATGCAAACAAATGTAATCAGTGAACAACCAGGTAATTGCTTACCTGAGAATGGGTCCATGTTGCAGAAGCAGTAGCACTACTCGAATAATCCAACGTGTTACGGAAGCCTTTGGAACATCAGGGTTGTTATGATCTTTTATATACCTGCAATGCGAGAAATTTCTTACGTTTTACTCATAAGCAAAGTACTGTATAAACAAAATCACTTCTTTCCTAATATGATTAGAAGATTATTATACTCTATAAAAAACAAACCTATTTTCCATATCATAAATAGAAGCATACCAATGTGAAAACAAAAAAATGTTTTAAAATAACAAATTTTTAACGTAATACCCTGTATGTATTTTTCCTAACCATACAATACTTATAGAAGGTAACAGTGCAAGCTGAAATATCAAAAATTTTAAGTAATTTGTATTTTTCCTAACAATACTTACCTCGAACTACTTTCTTAGGAGTATCTGGGATCTCCTCCCAACCGACCAGAGTTTTGTGTAGTTTACCCCTAGTCCCGTTTTCTATGAGGGGTAACCTCAGGTGGAGTGGAACATGCCCTAAGGCTATCCCCCAGGTCAGAGAGCATGCTTGCTCAGGTCTCGATCTCCAGCAAGTTCTTGATAGTTTAGGTATCTATGAAGTCCAGCAAGGCACTCGGGGTAGGATGGGCGGGCCATTACCCGAAAGTAGTTCGAGGTAAGTATTGTTAGGAAAAATACAAATTACTTAAAATTTGTGATTTGTTCCAACACAGAATACTTACCTCGAACTACTTTCTTAGGAGATTTATACCTTAGGAGGTGGGAGTGTCCTTCAGGACCTAGAGACCGTGACGAGAATAGAAGAGGAACCTAGGTAGGAGATTAGGTTCTGCTGACCTCAAAAAAAACACGAGAACAAGGGAAAACTACGCAAAAAACCATCTTAGTGTCTATATAACTCACTTCTGCAAGAATCCTATGAGACATGTCCTTCCAATGATAGTGTATCCCATGGCAGTTTCAGGGGGCTACCCGAGCCATTTCCGGTAAGGGAATAGGGGAAGGAAGAACAAGGGCTCAGGAAGGAACCTGTGTCTCTTGGACTCGCTACCTGCAGTTACCACTGGGGCTACGCCCTTAAACCATTTGGAGCGTGGAAATGACGGGACCGCGCGAGAAACCGCCCAGGGACTTTCTCGAGTAGTCCTTCAAGCAGTGAGCCGTAAAGGTCGACTGGTTAGACCAAGTACCTGCCCGCAGGCTTTGGCCCACTGCCATGTTCTTCTCAAATGCCAAAGAAGCATTTAGACTCCTAATGCTGTGGGGTCTGGGCTTTCTTGGAAAGGGGACCCCTGCACTACTATAGGGCCTGACGATCACTTGCCTTATCCAGAAGAAGAAAGTGTTCTTGGAAGCTGGCTCCTTCACAGTCCCGAGGAAAATGAACAGACTCTTGATCTCGGGATGAAGTCTAGCTGTCCTTTCTAAATACTGCCATACTGCAAATCCCTCGGGTTGTCTGAGCGAGGGATAGCTGGCGCTGGGAACAATTCCATTTTGGGGTCCCAAACAACTGGATTCTGAGTCTTGGCTACGAAGGAGGGTAAGAATCTGAAAGTAGAATCTCGCCAACCCTTCGAGTGTGAGATCTCGTACGACAGGCCAGGAATCTCACCTACTCTTTGCTGATGCCAGAGCTAAACGAAAGACTGCCTTGAGGATGAGCTCCTTGTCTAGAATGTCTTTTAGAAGCTCGAAGGGAGGTTCCAAAAGCAACTTCAAGTACCCTAGCCACAACCCCCTGGGGCACTCAAACGGCTTGACGGAAAAATGACTGCTCGAAGCTCCTGAAGAGCGTCGAGATCTACCTGGAGGAACCCAGGCCTATGTCCTTCAGGAGGAAGACTTGGGATGGACATGCCCATTTCGTCCCTGAGATAGACCAGGAAATCTGCTAGCTCGTGAATGGAGGCCCCTAATGGCCTGATGTTCTTCGAGGAGCACCCCTTAGAAAAGGTAGCCCACTACGCCAGGGACACCTCGACTGACGAACGCTTCAGGTACCCTGTCATCCTTGATGCTGGCCTCGACGGAAATCCTTCCTTTTCAGGAGACGCTCGATAACCTCCACACGTGAAGGAGGGACCAAGGGTTTTCGTGGAACCTCTGGAAGTGAGGCTGCCGGAGAAGGTCTGGTCTGTCTGGAAGTGTCCCAGATCCGCGAACCACTCCCTCTCTGGCCACCAGGGCGCTACCAAAGTCACCCACTGGCTGGCCGTCCGTCTCATTGGAAGGCATCCTCGAACGCTGCCGCTGGATCTGGCACAGGAAAACAGAACACGGGGAGCTGTGCGTTTAGTCTTGTGGAGAAGAGGTCGAACACCGGCGAGCCCCACTTCAGGGAGAGGGTTTTGACCACTTCTGGGTGTAGGGACCACTTGGGCCCTACCACTCGACCCTTCCAGTTGAGGCCACCGGCCAAGACGTTCCTCTTCCCCGGAGAGAACCTGGCTGAAAAATTTAATTTGTTCCACTTCAGCCCATCCTAGGAACTCCATCGTGAGATTGCACCGTTCCTTCGACTTAGTCCTCCTTGCTCTTTCACGTAGGCCACCACCGTGGCGTTGTCGCACCCCGGATACCCGGAGCTTCCCTGGGGTAAATGGACGATCCTCATCTCCAGCACGTATGTGTGCAGGTTCGTCTCCTCGACTTCCCATTTACCTTTTGCCATTTTGTCGAGAAGATGAGCACCCCATCTCTCCTTGGATACGCCAGTGAACAGGAGCATCTCCGGAGGGTCGGCAGAAAAGGGCATTCCCTTGAGGGTGTTCGTTCCAATTGCTACCACCCCAGGACCTCCTTCATCTCTGGGGACACCAGGACTATCTAGCGCGGGGAGTCCTCTCAGTCTTTGCCAGACCTTGGCTCTCCTGGGTTGGCCCGACAGGAAGGGCCAGAGTATCTGTTTCAGGGTGTCCAGTTTCTCCGCGGAGGGGAAGGCCCTCGCCATCCGGGAGTCTAGAACCAACCCTAGGTAGGTCATCCTGGTGGAGGAAATCAGCCGGGACTTATCCAGGTTGATGATGATACTTAAGACGTTGTAGAACTGCAGGAGCTTCTCGTCTTGCTCCCTCGGTACTTCCTCTGGGACTGAAAGCAACAGCCAGTCACCTAAGTACCGAATCTGGCGGACGTCCTGTTCGTACGCCCAGCCTGAAACTGTTGAGAAGACCTTCGTGAAGCCCTGAGGACTGTCGACAGTCTGAAGCATAGGGTTTTGAACTGCCATGTTTTGGTACTCCAATTTACCCTTAGGAACCTCCTGTTGGAGGGATGAACAGGGACCTGGAAGTAGACGGCTTTGAGGCCTATGGACCTCAGCCGTCCTCCTCCTTCAAGGTCGCTAGGACCGACTTCGGAGTGTCCATCTTGAAGCCGGTGTTGTACACAAATTGTTGAGGGCTGAAAGGTCTCCAGAACTCTGTCACCTTTTCCACCAGGAAGAGGCTGTTGTAGAACCCTGGACTCGGTTCTCGACTGGTTCTACTGCCCCTTTCGCCAGCATTGCCGAGCCTTCTTCCTGCAATACTGCTACTCTCCAGGGGTCTCTGGATGCCAACCACTCCGCCTGATGATCTGGGATCCGAGGTGGAGGTCCGCTAGGAAGGGAAGCTTGTACCCCTCCTTAGTACTGCTACGGTCCCCAGATCCGCTCCGTGGTCCCGCCATGCTTGCCAATATCGTTTGAGACATCCCCCCACCTGAGGCGCCAGCAGGAGTAGGGGGGGGGCCTCCCCTCCTAACTCCTTCGAGAGCCGCGGCCTGAACGTCCTCTCCTGGAGTCTGAGTAGGAGGGTATGAAGGTTAACTGAGGAGTCGAAGCTCCCCTACGGGGGGCAAGGCAAGGGAAAGATTACGTGTGCCAACTTCTACATCCGACGGGCGGACGGAGCCGAAGAGGCACTGGGCAAAGGTGCGGGGCTCCCTCTCCAGCGGCCACCGAGACAGGCACTGGGGAGGCAATACAGTAGCCCCGTTCGACCCGCTCGGGGAACAACCACTCTGCCTTCGTCACGGATGGAGCCGTCATGGGCCTACCCCCTCCCGGGGAAATCCGTGGGGTTTAAGCACCCTGCCATGTCAGAGGCCTCTTCTGATGCTTGGATGGGGCTGGCCGGGACAATGGCACGGCTGGCCCCATCACGGATGGAGCCGCCGGAAGGGAGGTATCCGTCATGGGTGCGTCAGCGGCCACCTCCAATGCTTGGATGGGACTGGCCGGGATGATGGAGCGGCTATCTCCATCACGGATGAAGCCACTGGGACGGAGGTACCTGTCATGGGGCTACCCCTTCCCGGGGAGATCTGTGGGGTTTAAGTACCCTGCCATGTCAGCGGCCTCCTCCGATGCTTGGATGGGGCTGGCCGGGACGATGGCACGGCTGGCTCTATCACGGATGGAGCCGCCAGGACGGAGGTAGCCGTCATGGGAGTGTCAGCGGCCCCCTCCAATGCTTCAATGGGGCTGACCAGGACGATGGCACGGCTGGCTCTATCACGGATGGAGCCATCATGGGTGTGTCAGTGGCCACCTCCAATGCTTGGATCATGGGTCTACCCCCTCCCGGGGAATCCGTGGGGTGTGAGTACCCTGGCCTACCAGCGGTTGACCACGAATCCTGAATGGAGCAGTCGTGGTACCGGGTATGGAAGCCATGCTGCCGGGTCGATCCAGCGGCTACCTCCGCTGGAAGGATGGAGCTCCTGCGGATATCCATGGAGCCACGGGCTTCCCCGTGCTGGCTAGTTGGTTCCTCCGTTCAGGGCTAGCCATCAAACGACCGGAGGCCGGGACAAGGCTGCCAGTCCGAAGAGGCGACCCTCTCCGCTGGGCGGGAGAAGTCGGAACCTTCGCGGGCTTATGCCTGTCGGAACGGGGGCCTCTGTCCTGGGTCCACAGCGCTCGTGCCGAGCTAGGTGGCCTTTGGAGGTCAGGACTCGACTGCCAGACCGAAGGGGCGACTCTCTCCGCTGGGCGGATGGAGCCGGACCCTTCGCGGACTTACGCCTGGCGACTGGCATCACCGTCGGAACGGGGGCCTCCGTCCTGGGTCCACTGCGCTCGTGCCGAGCTAGGTGGTCTTTGGAGGACTTATGCCGGTCTGCCAGAGCCTGCTGTAGGGTTGTCGGGGTTCACGTCGAAGGGCGGGCATCACCGTCGGAACGAACGAACCTTCTCTACCGTCCGCAGAACCTACGGCCTGATCCCGAAGAGCCGGGTCACCGGGCACTCGCACCGGGCGCTTCCGTTCTGGAATAACAGGCACTCCCCTGCGGTGGTACCGGTCTTCCCGGCGGGAGCCTCCGCACAAGGCTCGGGGGTCAGAACTGGCATCGCCGTGCCGGCGAGGACTACCGTTCGTGTATTCTCTCTGGGGGACGAGGACGCGGATCCCGTGGGCTGACCCGACGGAGGGAACCGTTCCTATAAGTCCGAGGGCCGAACCAGCTGTGCTGATTCGGCCAGGCTGCCCGTAAAGAAGCACGGTTCCCCCCGCTGGCGGGGTGAACCGGAAGCTTCGCGGCCTTACGCCTGCCTGAAGTGGCCTTCTCGCATTTTTCCCTGCGAGGGTCATATCTGCGTCTGGAGGATGGCCTTCGTGGCGAGAAATCCCTGGACTGCCGGTCCAGGGAACACTGCAACTCAGACTTGGGAGGCTCCTTCTCGGCGACGTCCTCGGCTGCAGAAGTGACTGAAAAACACGCCAAAGAGGCTGGAGAAGAATTAGGGACATTTTTCCCCCACATGGGGTCATCAGAGGAGACGTGGCCTGCTTGCACCAGGACTCCGTCTCCCAAAACACTCCCGCCCCTCCCTCAAGCACCTCACTCGTCTGGAATGACGCCATAACCCCACTATCCTGAAGATCAGACTCTTGGGGAAGGGCCTCGGCCCTCTTCCCCACAACGGACTTACCTCATCCCCTACTCTGGGTAGGGGATGGTGGTAGGGAAGCTCTGTCAGACGAAATGCCCGGCAAAGCAAGGGGGGAAGGGGCGCTAGTCTTCTTAGGCGACCTCTTCGTCGCCTACTTCTTCTTGGTGCTATACCGCACCCACTCAGACTCCTGGGGAAGAGCAATGGGCACTTCCCCATAACTGACTTACCTCGTCCCCTACTCTGGGTAGGGGAAGATGGCTGTATAAAGAAGCTCCATTCGACGAGGCATCGGGAGAAGTAAGCGGCGAGGACAGGTTCGTCTTCCTATGAGACCTCTTGGATGTATTCTTCTTCTTGGTGCCGAAGCGCACCCATTGCACTACGTTCCAGGACTTGCACTCCGGACACGTGGCTGTAGGAGAACATAAGCTGCCCCTACACGACGAACACAGAGGATAAGGGGAGGAAGAATGATATATTCTTAATTTGTTCTCGTCAGCTATTTATTTCCTTATTTCATTTCCTCACTGGGCTATTCTTCCTTATTGGAGCCCCTGGGCAAAGCATCTTGCTTTTCCAAATAGGGCTGTAGCTAGGATAGTAATAATAATAATAATAATAAGTCCACGTGGGGACCTCGAAAGACACAAAAAGGGGGGTCGGGGGTAAGAGAGAGCGCCGAGATGTTATCACGGCGCGACCAGAGAACTTACTGGAGATCGAGACCTGAGCAAGCATGCTCTCTGACCTGGGGGAAAGCCTCAGGGCATGTTCCACTCCACCTGAAGTTACCCCTCATAGAAAACGGGACTAGGGGTAAACTACACAAAACTCTGATCGGTTGGGAGGAGATCCCAGATACTCCTAAGAAAGTAGTTCGAGGTAAGTATTCTGTGTTGGAACAAATAGCAGTTAAAATCTTTAATGAGGTGTAAACAAGCAGCTGGCAGTTCACCTGTAGATAGCAGTAGCAGGGAGGCGACAGGCCCCAGCCAGCTCAAAGCTCTTCACTTTGATTGCGACAATGACTCACTCAGGGGTTGGTGTCAGTGATAAAGTTTGAGTAAAGGACTCAGGTTTGTATAGTTGGGAAAAATAAAAATTACATTAAAAATTTGCCATTTGTTCCTACACAAATACAATCCATCGTCCTTATTTACAGGAGACTCATTATTAGGTGGGCGGAAATACCCAATCTAACTGGCTGGGACTTTACCGGCATACTCACGACTCTTGCATATGATGTAGAATCATATGCAGAAGAGTCAGGGTTCCTTATACCTCGTGAACCACGTATGCTTGTGGAGGATCACGGCCCGTGCCTCAAGGTGACTGAGCTTGAGCAACAACTCTGTGTTGTATGCCTGGCTAAAGTAATGAGCAACAAAGCAATTTATAAAGTAGTAGGTTTGCATAGATACATCACACTCCCCCTCATAGGTGTGGGGAAAAGACTCCCTTGTGTTTAAACACAAAGTAGCTAAAAGGTTGATGACCTTACCTCCACTTCCATGAGACCAGCTGATGAGGCTTTCAAAACTATCCCAAGAGAGGGTCAGACTGAAAGAAAATGGAAAAGGCCAGTGATATTTGATTTTCCTCAGGGTAGTGTTCTTGGCCCTTTTCTTTTAATACTATATATACATGAAATTTAGTTTGGCCTAGAAAACAAGCTTGTTGCATATGCAGATAATTCTCCTATTTTTGCATCAATTCTATCTCCTAAATGTAGATCTGGGATTGCTGAATCCCTTAATAGACATCTAGCAAAATTTGGTGCAAATTATGGGGCATAAAGTTGAATGCTAACAAAACTCAGAGTATGATTGTATGTCGAGGATAGTGGCTCCTTGACATCCGGATCTCAGCATTGATGATAATTCTTTAACTCTGTATGATTTAAAATTTTAGGTGTGATTCTCAACAGCAAATTTACTTATGAAAAACACATTAGGTCTGTCTCTTCTCCAATTGCAAAAAAAATTGGCTTATTGAAAAAATCTTCCATGAATTTTGGTGATCAATCTATTCTGAAGGAGTGATTTAATTTTTTCCTTCTACCATGTTTTGAGTATTGTTCTGCTGTCTGGAATTCAGCTGCTGATTTTAATCTTAATTGGTTAGACAGGAGCTTGCAGTTTATTATATTTTCCAGATCTAGATATTAATCTCTGGCACTGTCGTTCATGTTGCATAAAATTTTTCATAATTCTTGACCATGCTTTACATACTATCTCCCCAGACCGTACTTTCCAGTGCATAATACTGGGCATGCCATTAATTCTAATAGTCATGCCTTCGCCATCATGAGGCTCAATACTACCGTTATTCTAAAATTTTTATTCCAGCTGTGACCAAGTTGTGGATTGACCTTCCTAATTGGGTAATTGAATCGGTAGAACTTCAAAAAATCAAACTTGCAGCAAATGTTTTTATGTTGAATAGGCTGACATGTCTCTATAGTTTATTTATGAAAGATCTGCTTTAATGTTGTTACATTTCTTGAAATATTTCATTTTAATTGTTCATTACTTCTCATATAGTTTACTTATTTCCTTCCCTTGCTTGGTTATTTTTTTCCTGTTGGAACCCTTGGGCTCATAGCATCCTGCTTTTCCAACTAGGGTTGTAGCTAGATAGTAATAATAATAATTCATTCCTTTTATCCCAGACTTATTCGTAACCTTAGCCCTCAACCTAAAGTTACTTGTCTTGTAAGAGGTGGTGAGGTAGATACGGCAGGTCCAAGCATAAAAGCATCCATGAAACTGTGGGTCACATCCTGCAGGTATTGGGCTGTAAATTTTGTCTGCCATTTCCAGACACCTGCCTGAAGAACATGCGCCACAGAGATGTTAAGGTGAAAAGCCAGAAAGGTGCTATCACCTCTGATGTCATGGGCTCTAACCCAAACCCCAGAGAGGATGATAAAGATCTGGAGATCACTTCTCTTAGCCAGAAGGATATAGTGTTCTTAGTTATTTTCTTCTTTTTCCTTCCTGTATTGACAAATAGACTGTCAAAGAACTTTTCCAATTTAAGAAAATGAATAAAATAGATACGATTAACGAGGCAACAAGAGTAAGTGTATACTGCTTGCGGCCGAAGCCAAAGTGAGTGTCTAGCTGACCAACAGATGGACAGGGCTTATCCTTAGCCAGCTGGTAGTTATAACTACTTAGTTAAATCTTAATGGCTGTTCCAGCTTTACTGAAGTAACACTCCTATTAAAGGATAATGGTTTGTATTTATGCAAGAACAGATAAAAAAAGCCAAAATTTGAGTGTACTTTCAGACAGATGGGAAGAGTTTCTAACACTTTCCAGTACAGTAGTTATAACAACACCTCATTGAATAATAATGTGGGAACATACAAACACTTATCACAAACGAAGTAAGAAAAGATCCAACAGTTGGGAAGAGCAGCAATGAGTAAGTCCGTAGTCTCTGCAGCCAAAGGGAAGTGATATGATACAGTCAAGCAGGCGGGTGGCTACCTCGAGTGTGGTGCTTAGTTAGTACAGTATACACTTGAGCTCTCTTTCCACGGATGCTGCGAGCCAGCTGGATATCTCTGAGCATGATGGTAACTCTAGGCATGGATGGCACACAAGTTGGTGTCTTCAAAGAGGCCAACAAGGTAAGCCTCAGAGGCCTCCCGAAGGTCTATGACAGCAGAGGATTGAAAACGAAAGTTAGTCTTAAAACTGTGCAATTTCATGCACCAGACACTGGAAGGGCAGCTTCCAGATGAGAAGTTCGGTGCTCTTCTGGTAGCGAGGGACCTCACAGAGGGCTACGGTACCAGGCTTGTAAAGATGGGGTTTCTTGACTCCTCCTGGCCTTGGTGGCCAGCTGCTTGCGAGGAGCACCTATCTTGTTAAATATTTGATGGATTTTCCGGCTCACACTGAATAAATATTCCTAATTAAAAGATGAAAGTTTGTATGCAAGTAGAAACAAATAATCAATTGAAAAGCTGCAATTCACATGACTTACCAATAAAGGGAAACTGCTGTCATAACAATGGATGGAACACATATAAAGAGTACAGTCAGACAAAACCAAGTCATATCGTCATGCATCCAGTGGTTATATGCCGTCAGGATATCAAATACCTGTAAAATAAATAAAAATGTGATTTCTAAATCATAATCAATGTACTGTACATGCTTTCAGGAAATGCACCTGATATAGAAATTTTATTTAATAATATACTATAGTACTAGTTTAATACTTCTCTGCAATGTAATGCTAAGATATTACTTTACTTCTCAAAACTATCTGAAAACAATAAGAAAAATATAAAAAATAATTTTTTATTTGGTAATTTGTATTTTTATTAATTATGAAAACCTAATTCCCTCAAGGATATCGGCAGCCTAGAAAATAGTCATATTTGGTCGGCCATTTTCTTATTTCACAATTTTTACAATGTAAAAGGTCTGCTCCATTACCAGACGAAAGATTATGTCATTTAGAAACTTTCTTTTTGGGTAAAAATGCGATTATGTCCGCTCATCCTACCCGAATATCCCTTTATCGACTATAGTGACTACAGACATCGCTAATTTGTGAGAAATTCTTCAATATTTATGTTTACATATATAATTTATTGCTAACTGTACGATACGTTGGGTAAAAATAACAATTTGTGAGAGATACAAGTGATACGATGAGTAACCAACATTGTCTAAAAGTTTGGTGTGTGAAAAGTTTGAGGTTATTTTTTGGTTACTTAATTTTTCATTTTTACTAATTCAATCATAACCAAGAAGTCAGTGAAAAGCTTTCATGCAAAAAAAGTGATGGAGTGTTCTGAAAAAACACACAGAGTGAAGCCAATAGCAACATCCCATTTCCTGTAAGTTTGCAATTGTCAAAGATTAGCTTTCTGAATCGTTAAAGTAATTTATATTTTAGCTCAGGTTAGTTTATTACGTGTTTTTTGGGCTCAGCCATGTCGTCCTGATGGAAGGTTCCTTTAAGTAGCCTTTCTAAGGGATATTTGCTACAGTGATACTCCCAGAGAAATAAACCAAAGGTTTCCAGAATTCTAATTCCTGGCGCGATTCATTCGTAATATAACTTTAAGGATGTCGCATCATATCAGGGGACGTATTTTTTTATACAACACAGAGCAATCTTCACCCCAAATAGATTCAACTCTTTGAGGGGGAAGAGTGGCGAACGAAAGGGGAGCCGTTATCAAGGTACCCGGGTGGGCCCCCTCCCTGTACTGCTACGGCCCATCATTCCTTTGAACTGTAGCATTTAAGCTAAGTGCTCTCCCATGTTTCTCTCGGTGTTGTTACTGTTTTTTGGAATACTGTATTATCATGCAATCTCCATCCTCTGGAAAGTTGAGTATTTTATCTTTCCTGTGTATAATTCATAGCTCCCTTCTCACAGTTGAATTGAAATATTTTAAGTGTGATAAGTGGAGCACAGCCAACCTCGGAGGCGACCATTTTGAGCTGCTGTCGCACGTCATAAATGCAATTATTTAGTTAGTAGTGCAACGCTCCCGGTATTTAGCTATAAAGAAATTTTCTAGCTAGTTAGGCAAAATTATACTAGGTAAGATCGAATATACATATATAATATTTCCTCTTCCAAAATATAACGTTTCTTTCGTATACGATAGGATCTCGGTGGTATCACTTGTAGCCGCGGTCCCCACTCGAGTTAGGCTAGCCTAACCTATTTGGTATACGTTAGTAATGTTAATTCCATTGTTTAACCTCTAGTATCGCTTCTATTAATTTGGTCGGGGATATACATATCCCCTAGAATTATTGGTATAATTCGATACGCTTCTCTTTCAGAGAAAAGAGGATAAACCCTTCTTCCCCCCTGAGCGCCATCGTCCCAAGCAGCAACCCTACCTTCCGTCATCGCCAACGAATAGTTAACTCCAGCTTGACTCGGATAGTTTTTTACTGTCGATCTTCTTTGCCGCCTAGAATCCCAGCTTTGAAGTACCCTGTATGACAGTAACTCAGGGTGTATTGTCTTGCTGCCGACAATGTCATCGATAGGGGAATCGTGATTCCTCTGCTGGCCATGACGTTATCGGCAAAGGAAGCTATGCTTCCCTACTTTACAACCGAAAGTAGGCGGCATAATTGCCGCCACGTTTCTCCCTTGTAGACTATAAGACGTGTCTTATAACCAGCAATGTCGCCGACAGGGGAATTCTTATTCCCCTGCTGCTCACGACAGCGTCGACACAGGAAGCCATGCTTCCTTAGTTTGAAGCCGAAAGTAGGCGGCATACTTGCTGCTGCCTTTCTCTCCTGCAAACTATAAGACCCCTTTCCCTCCCCCACTCTGTCCTTTAGTGTCGGCATAGCCGTCACTACATTCTTTTGGCCGGTATTCTACAATCATCCCGGCTTGCAGGGTTGACTAGTTGCCAGCAGGGACCCTTCCAGTGGCGGGTAGGTTGCCGCCTCGGGCAACTCCCCCTTATGTCCTTCCTTCGCAGGAAGTGAATGCCCCGGGGGGAAGACGGAGCCGGCCCTGATGGCTGCCGGTGGGAAACCCAATATACTGTTGAGAATTCTTCAGTCCCCTCTTGGACTGCCATCCACATACCTCACAACCGGCAGTACAGCCGGCGGCAAAAGTTGTGGCTGAATGGAACCTATAATCAGATGCATTCCTCCCCTTCCATTAGAATTCTCATTCTGGCAAGGAGACAATTACATTAGGTGGCAGTAGCCCTCCTACACTTCCATTTATAGTGCTGAACCATAATAATAGGAAACCCTCCGTTCCATTCTTTCTCTCTCTCTATCACTTAGTGCCGCTAGGCATTAGCCTAACCCGGGTAATGTACCGGTAAAACTACAGTATACAACACTACAGTAGCCAGTAAAACTACAATATATAACAATACAATAGTTAGAAAACTACAGTATATAATAATACAGTAGTACAGGTATTTCTAACATACTCTGTGTATCTTTTCGCAGTCTATGTTGGGACCGCATAACATGCTGAGGTTGAAGCATTCCCTCAACACCCTGATGAATCCTTTGATTATCAGGACACTCATGAAAAACCATTCAGTATTAATATTTAACAGGTGGAGGACTTGATATAAATATTTACTAGCTCCGGCTCTACGTACGAGAGTTATTCCACGCTGTATTTTCCCTTACTGTATAAGGAATTTAAATATTAATATTGACGGAGGTCTCAGCAACTGCCTGTGAGAGGAAACGCAGATATGAGTCTTTCCTATTCCCTTTCTAGCTTACTATCCTAAGCTATTAAATATAATAGTATGCATTACTATTTTTTATATATGCATTATATCAATGATATAAACAACTGAGTACTCATTTCACCCTTCTTCTCCCTTACAGGAGGAGTCAATGGTGAAGTGTACAGTTGTGTTCTACAACCACAAGAGTAAGAACTTTGTGGGCCTATGATGTACAGGTCTCATGCCCTCTGCTGCATCGTATCTGGATCCCCGAGGTACTAGGACCCGTATTATAAGTACAGTACACATTATATCAATGATATAAACAACCTAGTACTCATTCACCCTTTTTCTCCCTTACAGGAGGAGCCAATGGTGAAGTGTACAGTTGTGTTCTGCAACCACAAGAGTAAGAACTTTTGTGGGCCTATGATGTACAGGTCTTATGACCCTGCTGCATCGTATCTGGATCCCGGAGGTACTGGCACCCGAAGGGTCGCTCCAATCGCTTGACCTTGCTGACTGACGGCTTTGGAAAAGATATCCCTGACACTACGGAGTCAGGGTATAGAGCAAGGGAGACCTTTCGAAGGTGAGTATGAGGCTTCAAGAAGAACTCTCCGGGACTTTACCTACCTAACAAATCTCTAAAGTGCCTATTGTTCCCTAAGGCTCAATCGAATGTTGGAGGTGTCCATTGACACCGGACAGGACCTACTGCAAGAAGGCCTTGAATAAGAAAGAAGTGGTTCAACCACCCACGGAGGAAGAAAGATCCGTTTTGACGGTGACTGAGGTCCCTCAGCTCACTGTGTCGGCATATCAACCTATGCCATCAACCTCTTCAGCCCCAACTGGCTAGACAGGTCACCAGGAGCAAAGCGCTCCTAGAGTCGATCCAGCAAATGTTGACACTGTTCTGAAAGGAACAAGAGGAGAATAAGCAAGATCTCAAAGAGATGAAGAGAGAGTTACAGGAAGGGAAAAGCCCTGGCGCTTCCAGGGGCTCTGCTAAGCCCCTTAAAATATCTGACCTCCCTCAATGCCCCGAAACCAAACCCTGGAGGTAGACGGAACACATGCCCATGTTGAATGGGAAGCTTTATATCCCCGAGAAGTTGGGGGCCAAACCCCTTGAAGAGTTTCAATTCTGGACCAGCTTTCAGTGTACCCAGATTGCTACGTGAGACTGCGATATGAACCTACATCCCGTGAGGAGACTATGCCAAAAGAAGTCATTGTCCTCGAACATAACAAGGCACAAGCCATCCTTACCAAGACCCAGAAAGGAGCCGGATATACTAACTCCAAAGTCGCAGCATTGAGCAAGAAGCACCCAACCTTCATTGCTCTTTCCTCCAGAGCCTTCCCCCTTTCGGGGAAAGCCCTAGACTGTGTCATGAGAGCAGTCGAAGAGGGCAAACACTGCCAAATCCTAGCAAAATGCAAACCATTATCTCTAGCTATGCCCACCTGCGAGGAGAAGTGGAAAGAAGAATATCTAACCTTCTCCGTCTCGAAGTTGAATCCGGATATAGCAGGACAGCAGTATAATGAGAACCTTCCAAAGTTGCCAAACCATCTTTTGAGAAGGGAACAGGAGACGAAAGATAGTCTTGCCACCTCCCTGTCTCATCAGAACTGCTTGGAAATGTGTGCAGGCCTTAAATAACGCCCCACCCTTGTGATGGATTTGTATGCTTTTCTCAGGTCAAAAAGGATCTGTAGAGAGCATGTGTTTGCCGCAACAACATTGAAAACGAACGCAGAAAACTGATTTCATCATGTATCTGGGGCGAAGACCCTTTCCCACAGGAAGATGGTCCAAGAAGTCATTGCCAAAGCCACCACGGAGAATAGGAACCTTCTCCAAAAGTGGGGCATGTTCTCAAAGAGGAAATCTTCATTAGAATTGCACAATTTTCCGACCGTGACCATAACCACGGTACCTCAAATGGTAGCCCAGCCACAAATCACCTTCCGGATGGTTCCTAAACAGCTGGTAGCCAGTCACCTGTGTTTAATCCATGCTTTAAAAGGCACTTGACCACCTTTCGGCCCAACAGAGGTAAGGGCCCAAAAAGAGGATCCTCCGGAAACACCCAAAGGGTGGAGGAGGATGCGGTCATGGAAACAAGTCCTCAGGAACCTCTAAACAATGAGAGGTTCCAGGTAGGAGGCAGACTTTTCCACTTTCGGGATCGTTGGACCTTCAATCCCTGGGTCCACAGCCAAATTACGAATGGACTTGGTTGGAAATGGAACAAAAATCCACCCCACTTTTCCAAAATTCTTCCATCACTCCACCCCCTTATTGAAAGAATATACCTCAGAACTCTTGAATAAGAAGGTAATGAGAAAAGTGAAGTCCATCAAAATTCCAGGGAAGGCTGTTTCGTGTTCCCCAAGAAAAACTCGGACAAACCTAGAGCCATTCTAGACTTGTCTCCACTCAACAAGTTCATTGAGAACAAGAAGTTCCGGATGCTTAAATTGCATCACATAACGACCTTTCTACCAAAAAGGGGCGTACACAGTCTCAATAGACCTGGCAGATGCTTACTGGCACCTACCAGTCAGTCGCCCACTCTCCTCCTACCTAGGATTCTGGCTACAGAAGACAAAATATGTTTTCACAGCCATGCCCTTTGGACTAAACATAGCCCCAAAGGTATTCACAAAGATAGCAGACACGATCGTCCAGCAACTACGCTCCAAAGGAAGGAGTACAAGTAGTAGCATACCGGGACGATTGGCTGGTGCGGGCAGCATCCAAGACTACTTGTCTGCAAGCAGCCGGAAAGGTGATCCAGTTTCTGGAACACCTGGGTTTCAAGATCAATCGCTAGAAGTCTCACCTTTCTCCAGCTCACAAGTTTCAATGGTTAGGAATCCATGGGAACTTGCAGTCACACCACCTCTCCATTCTATTAAAGAAGAAGAGAGAAATAGCGGCATCTGTCAAGAGACTAATCCAATACAAGGATTTCAAGACGTCACCAGGAAAGAGTACAGGGCTCTCTCCAGTTCGCAGTAGTGACAGACCCGGTGCTAGAAGCACAGCTAAAGGATACGTCAGGAGTCTGGAAAAAATACGCATCAAACGCTCGAAGAGATCAACAAGGTTGACACCGACCCGATTGCGCACGCTATTAAAGCCGTGGTCAACGAATAGGAGCCTAGCACAGTCAAATGAGCGTAGACGTGCAGGCACGTGGGCGTGTGGGCGCGCAGGCGAATGATCGCGCGGGCGCACAGGCAAGCGGTCGCGCAGGCGAGAGGTCCCGCAGGCGAACGGTCGCGCCGGCGAACAGTAGCACGGGCGCGCAGGCGAACGGTCGCGCAGGCGCGCAGGCGAACGGTCGCGCAGGCGAACGGTCGCGCGGGCGAACGATCGCGCAGGCGAACGGTCGCGCAGGCGAACAGTCGCGCAGGCGAACGGCCGCGCGGGCGCGCAGGCGCGCAGGCGAAAGGTCGCGCGGGCGCGCAGGCGAACGGTCGCGCGGGCGCGTAGGCGAACGGTCGCGCGGGCGCGCAGGCGAAAGGTCGCGCGGGCGAACAGTCGCGCGGGCGAGCTGTCGCGAGGGTGGGCAGGTGAATGAGCGCGAGTCCGAGGCGGCGAACGCAAGCGTTAGCGCGATGGCGAGAAAACGCGCTGCCGCGTGGGCGAGGAAGACCGCTGGCGATATGGATCAACAGGCGATCGGTGGTGAGCTGATGAGCGCTAACGCGCAGGTTGGCGATGGCGCGTTGTGGCATGCCGACACGATGGCGAGCAGCATGCGCAGGTGAGCGATCGCGAGCAGCATGCGCAGGTGGGCGATCGCGCGATGGCGATCAGCATGCGCAGGTGGCCGGTCGCGCGATGGCGATCAGCATGCGCAGGTGGGCGGTCGCGCGATGGCGATCAGCATGCGCAGGTGGGCGGTCGCGTGATGGCGATCAGCATCCGCAGGTGGGCGGTCGCGCGATGGCGAGCAGCATCCACAGGTGGGCGGTCGCGCAATGGCGAGAGCATCCGCAGGTGGGCGGTCTCGCAATGGCGAGCAGCATCCGCAGGTGGACGGTCGCGCGATGGCGAGCAGCATTCGCAGGTGGGCGATCGCGCGATGGCGAGCAGCATCCGCAGGTGAGCTAGTAGCTGGCGAACCATGTTCCTTCAGAAGTGTTGGAGAACGTTGGCGTGCTGGCTGTAACACACGCGGGCGATCCGGAGATCGCCGAGAGACAGGTGATCGCTGGTGAGCTGATGATCGCTGACGAGCAGAAGGCAACGCGTGGAAGCCTGCGCATAGAAGAAGAGTCCTTGACCCCGACCTGAACCAAAGTTCTAGATCGCGAGGGCGAACGTGGGCGCGTAACAGGAACCAACAGGAACAGCAGGGATGATCATCATGAGAGCGCTGACGAACAGGAGAGCGCTGATGAGCAGGAGAGCGCCTGTGCGCTAACACTGAGCAGGAGCAGGAGAAAACACAGTAGAAGGGCGCGCAGGGGAACCCTGACACGCAAGGGAAGAACCCCCATGGGAGGCAACCCTTTGCCCCGAAGGGATCGTTGTCCGTCGGAAGACCATTGTCTGTCCGCCGGGAGACTGATGTCAGTCGGAAGACCGTTGTCCGTCGGGAAGACCGTTGCCCGTCGGAAGACGAGATCAGACTGCTGTCCATCTGCACCAAGGCGGAAGATCAAGAAAAAGGAGTTGTAGGCTGCAAACGGAGATTCAAAAAGGCACCTCTTAGCACCCTTATAGGAAGATGAGAGGGCCTTACGACGAGGCGGACGGTGGGCCTTACGGCGAGGGAGGCCAACAGCAACAGCAACAGAAGAATCCTCCGAAGAGGAGTCTCTATGAGTGTACTCTCTCGCGAACGAAAGAGAAACACTTTGTAGAAGAGACTGGTCAGCCAGTGACCTAAAAGGAGCAATCCTCCGAAGAGGAGCTCCTGCAGTTGCCCAGCCCCTTGAGCGAAACTGCAGGTGTGATCGCTCAGCACCAAGAGCATAGTCGCACGAAAAAAAGGCAAGAGAAGAACCCCCCAAAAGGGGAAAAACTCAAGCCTGGACAGGAAAAACTTCCCTCGGAAGGAAAGTTACCCGCCCAAGGAGGCAAGCCTCCTAAGAGTTCTAAAATAAACTGGAGAGCTGTCCGTCGTCACGGGAGTACTTCCAGTAGAAGGAGACACGCCCCTGACGAAAATACAAGGGGGGAGGCAGCAACAGCCGAATCCCCAGGACTCAACAAGACAGCTCACACCGTTGCCATATTACAGAAACGAACTAGATCGGTAACTGTAAAAAAATAAAACAAAAAACATTAGTACACATTCATTCCCCCGGGAAGGCTCCGAAGAGGAATCCCGAGAGAAAGGAAACAAGAATTACATAACAGGCACGTGCCCTCACAACCACTTACACTTACGGAAGGAGAGCTGTAACCAAAACAGAATTATAACAATTATAATTATGGAACTATGTAATTATGTAATTTAAAAATGAATGAACACTAAAGAAAGAACGAAAACACCGAAAGGAATCGTTCTACAAGCTGAAAAAAAAAAAAAACTACAATTAGATTCATAAACTAATTGAGACAAACGTATGGCGTAGCAACCCCCCCACACGGAAAGGAAGCTTCAAGGGCGTAGTAACACGTAGTAAAAGGGTGAACGACCTCAAGAGAGAGAGAGAGAGAGAAAGACATAAGTCAAACTCGATCGCCACCCATAAAATTACGCCGTGGTGGCCTAACTGCCGAGGACTCCACGTAGATATCGTACACTACACACACAACTCTGAAAAGGAAACTTACTGATTTCTATACTCAAATATATATACAAACATGAAAACATGTTTACATATATATTGAGTAAATGAAAAGTAAGCGATTAAGTAAAGACAAAACAAACAATGGCTGCCAGGAGAGGACCAAGACAGAGACGTCTGCCACAGTCCGAGCCAAAAGTGAAAGTGAGCATTCATCTGTGTGTGAGGGGGGGGGAGGGGTAGCTACCTACCACTCCCTTACCCCCCCGCTAACTAGCGCGGGGGTAATACACCCTCGTTAAATTCTAATGGCTCGCCATTTCAGCTGCGCTAAAAGGTAAACCCTCTGTAAATAGCGTGGTTTGTATTTCGGTTACGGAACAAATGTATATTCAGACTTTTAAAACCTTCCCTTGTATGTAGTACTGTTAACAAACTACCCTTTAATGTACAGAACACTTAATGCATGTACTACAGTACCCTAAACTAAAACAGGCACAAATATTCAAGGCGATTTTATATCATGCGTTTCCTAAACACGCCAAAAAGCACGATAAAAAATGGCAACCAATGTTTTGTTTACGTTTATCTCTGATCATAATGAAGAAACAAACGCATTTACACATCTGTGTATTGGTTAGTTTTTGCATCGATATATTGATTATTCAGTACAGTATGTTGATTTTGTTATTACCAATGTTTTACTTAATTTTTCTTAGGACTTCCAAATGAAATGTTTTTCTTTATGACGCCGCCTGAAACGACTGCGTCATAAAGTACGCTCAGTAAACAACCACGCTCAGAACAAAGAAGGCATTTAACGCGCATGATGAAAGTGATAAATAATGATATTAGAGTAAAAGCTTTTAGAAAAATGTTATTTTCCTTAGTAAAATAAATTTTTGAATATACTTACCCGATGATCATGTAGCTGCAACTCTGTTGCCCGACAGAAAAAACCTAAGGTCGGGATACGCCAGCGATCGCTATACAGGTGGGGGTGTACAACAACAGCGCCATCTGTCGAGTAGGTACTCAGGTACTTCTTGTCAACAAGAACCAATTTTCTCCTCGGTCCACTGGGTCTCTATGGGGAGGAAGGGAGGGTCCTTTAATTCATGAGCATCGGTAAGTATATTCAAAAATTTATTTTACTAAGGAAAATAACACTTTTCAATATTAATCTTACCCGATGATCATGTAGCTGATTCACACCCAGGGGGGTGGGTGGAGACCAGCATACATGTTAACATAGAAGCTAAGTATCCCGTATTTCATTTTAGCAGTTATTCAAAATAACAAACATAAAATAAATAAGTACCTGGTAAGGAAGTCGACTTGAACCATTACTCTGCCTTTTTAAGTACGTCTTCCTTACTGAGCCTAGCGATCCTCTTAGGATGCTAAGCGACTCCTAGGTGCTGAAGTATGAAGGGCTGCAACCCATACTAAAGGACCTCATCACAACCTCTAATCTAGGCGCTTCTCAAGAAAGAATTTGACCACCCGCCAAATCAACCAGGATGCGAAAGGCTTCTTAGCCTTCCGTACAACCCAAAAACAACAATAAAAAGCATTTCAAGAGAAAGATTAAAAAAGGTTATGGGATTATGGGAATGTAGTGGTTGAGCCCTCACCTACTACTGCACTCGCTGCTACGAATGGTCCCAGGGTGTAGCAGTTCTCGTAAAGAGACTGGACATCTTTAAGGTAAAATGATGCGAACACTGACTTGCTTCTCCAATAGGTTGCATCCATTACACTCTGCAGAGAACGGTTCTGTTTGAAGGCCACTGAAGTAGCGACAGCTCTAACTTCATGTGTCCTTACCTTCAGCAAAGCATGGTCTTCCTCATTCAGATGAGAATGGGCTTCTCTAATCAAAAGCCTGATGTAATAAGAGACTGCGTTCTTAGACATCGGTAAAGCAGGTTTCTTAATAGAACACCATAAAGCTTCTGATTGTCCTCGTAATGGCTTTGTACGTCTTAAATAGTACTTAAGAGCTCTTACTGGGCATAGTACTCTCTCTTGTTCGTTTCCAACCAAATTGGACAGGCTTGGGATCTCGAACGATTTGGGCCAAGGACGAGAAGGAAGCTCGTTTTTAGCTAAAAAACCAAGCTGTAAGGAACATGTAGCCGTTTCAGATGTAAAACCTATGTTCCTGCTGAAGGCGTGAATCTCACTGACTCTTTTAGCTGTTGCTAAGCAAACGAGGAAAAGAGTCTTCAAAGTAAGATCTTTAAAAGAGGCTGATTGAAGCGGTTCGAACCTTGCTGACATCAGGAACCTTAAAACCACGTCTAAGTTCCAACCTGGTGTGGCTAACCGACGCTCCTTTGAGGTCTCAAAAGACTTAAGGAGGTCCTGTAGATCTTTGTTGGTGGAAAGATCTAAGCCTCTGTGGCGGAAGACTGCTGCCAACATGCTTCTGTAACCTTTGATCGTAGGAGCTGATAGGGATCTTACATTCCTTAGATGTAAAAGGAAGTCAGCTATCTGCGTTACAGAGGTACTGGTTGAGGAAACTGAATTCGCCTTGCACCAGCTTCGGAAGACTTCCCATTTTGACTGGTAGACCTTGAGAGTGGATGTCCTCCTTGCTCTGGCAATCGCTCTGGCTGCCTCCTTCGAAAAGCCTCTAGCTCTTGAGAGTCTTTCGATAGTCTGAAGGCAGTCAGACGAAGAGCGTGGAGGCTTGGGTGTACCTTCTTTACGTGCGGCTGACGCAGAAGGTCCACTCTTAGAGGAAGAGTCCTGGGAACGTCTACTAGCCATTGCAGTACCTCGGTGAACCATTCTCTCGCGGGCCAGAGGGGAGCAACCAACGTCAACCGTGTCCCTTCGTGAGATGCGAACTTCTGCAGTACCTTGTTGACAATCTTGAACGGGGGGAACGCATACAGGTCTAGATGGGACCAATCCAGAAGAAAGGCATCTACGTGAACTGCTGCTGGGTCTGGAATCGGTGAGCAATAATTTGGGAGCCTCTTGGTCATCGAGGTAGCGAACAGATCTATGGTGGGCTGACCCCACAGGGCCCATAGTCTGCTGCAAACATTCTTGTGAAGGGTCCACTCTGTAGGGATGACCTGACCCTTCCGGCTGAGGCGGTCTGCCATGACATTCATGTCGCCTTGAATGAACCTCGTTACAAGCGAGATCTTTCGATCTCTTGACCAGGTGAGGAGGTCCCTTGCGATCTCGAACAACTTCCTCGAATGAGTCCCTCCTTGCTTGGAGATGTACGCCAAGGCTGTAGTGTTGTCGGAGTTCACCTCCACCACCTTGCCTAGAAGGAGGGACTTGAAGCTTCTCAAGGCCAGATGAGCTGCCAATAGCTCCTTGCAGTTGATGTGAAGTGCTCTTTGATTCCACGTGCCCGAGCATTCCCGTCCGTCCAGTGTCGCACCCCAGCCCGTGTCTGATGCGTCCGAGAAGAGAAGGTGGTCGGGGGTCTGAACAGCCAATGGTAGACCTTCTTTGAGAAGAATGCTGTTCTTCCACCAAGTCAGCGCAGACTTCATCTCTTCGGATATAGGAACTGAGACCGCTTCTAGCGTCATGTCCTTTCTCCAGTGAGCAGCTAGATGATACTGAAGGGGTCGGAGGTGGAGTCTCCCTAACGCGATGAACTGGGCCAGCGATGACAGCGTCCCTGTTAGACTCATCCACTGTCTGACTGAACATCGGTTCCTTCTCAGCATGCTCTGGATGCATTCTTGGGCTTGACTGATTCTGGGGGCCGACGGAAAAGCCCGAAAAGCTCGACTCTGAATCTCCATACCTAGATAGACTATAGTTTGGGAAGGGACGAGTTGGGACTTTTCTATATTGACCAGGAGACCCAATTCCTTGGTCAGATCCATAGTCCATTTGAGATTCTCCAGACAGCGACGACTTGACGGAGCTCTTAAAAGCCAGTCGTCCAAATAGAGGGAGGCTCTGATGTCTGCCAAATGCAGGAATTTGGCAATATTCCTCATCAGTTTGGTAAACACTAGAGGTGCCGTGCTTAGGCCAAAGCACAGGGCTTGGAACTGGTAAACGACCTTTCCAAAGACGAACCTTAGGAAAGGTTGGGAGTCTGGATGGACGGGGACGTGAAAGTACGCGTCTTTTAGGTCCAACGAGACCATCCAGTCTTCCTTCCTGACCGATGCTAGCACCGACTTCGTCGTCTCCATGGTGAACGTCTGCTTGGTGACAAAAGCATTGAGAGCACTGACGTCCAGCACCGGTCTCCACCCTCCTGTCCTCTTCGCTACTAAGAAGAGACGGTTGTAGAAGCCCGGGGATTGATGGTCCCGGACTATGACTACCGCTCCCTTTTGTAGCAAGAGAGACACCTCTTGCTGTAAAGCTAGCCTCTTGTCCTCCTCTTTGTACCTGGGAGAGAGGTTGATGGGAGTAGTTGCTAGAGGGGGCTTGCGCAAGAACGGAATCCTGTACCCCTCTCTTAGCAACTTCACAGACTGCGTCTGCACCCCTGTTCTCCCAAGCCTGCCAGTAGTTCTTGAGCCTGGCTCCCACTGCTGTCTGGAGAGGTAGGCAGTCAGACTCTGCCTTTTGAGGACTTGGAACCCTTCTTCTTTTTGCCACGTTGACTGTCGGCACGGGTACCTCCTCTGCTAGAGGTTCTGCCACGAAAGGGCGGAATGAACCTAGACGCTGGTGTGTCCATCCTAGGTCTAGGCACGGAAGGTAAAGCTGTGACTTTACGTGCGGATGACGCCACCAGGTCATGGGTATCCTTCTGGATCAACGAGGCAGCAATCCCCTTGATCAGCTCTTCCGGAAAGAGACACTTGGAAAGCGGAGCAAACATCAACTCCGACTTCTGACATGGTGTGATCCCCGCAGACAAGAAGGAGCAAAGGTGATCTCGCTTCTTAAGAACTCCAGACACATACGAAGCCGCAAGCTCGCCAGATCCATCCCGAATGGCTTTATCCATGCATGACATGATGAGCATGGCAGAGTCCTTATCCGAAGGTGAGGTCTTTCTGCTTAACGCTCCCAAACACCAGTCCAGGAAGTTGAAGATCTCAAAAGCACGAAAAACTCCCTTCAACAGATGGTCCATGTCCGAGAAGGTCCAGCAAATCTTGGAGCGTCTCATAGCCAGCCTGCGGGGAGAGTCAACCAGACTTGAGAAGTCGCCCTGGGCAGAGGCAGGAACTCCCAAGCCGGGATCTTCTCCCGTGGCATACCAGACGCTAGATTTGGAAGCAAGCTTGGTCGGTGGAAAGATGAAGGCTGTCTTACCAAGTTGCTTCTTGGACTGCAACCACTCTCCCAGTACCCTTAACCCTGGATAGGTACGGTCCTCGGACACCCCTTTAAGGGTATACTCGGACGCGAACGACCCCGACGCCAAAAAAAATTCTTGAAAAATCAGTTTTTGCAGTAACCTCCTTTTTTCTTTTGCCAAAAAAAACTTCAATGAATGCTTAAAACAACTGTAAAGATAAATACTACTCATCTGCAGAAAAACTATTTATTATAAATATTTTAAAAAATTAAGTAGAAAAAAAAAAAGACCTGACATAAAAATTCATAAAAAAAAAGTTTATACATATATACACAAATCCTTTTAGGAATTGATTCTTGAATGTTTAGGACACATCTTGATGTATTTTGGATGAAGTCAGACCCATGGAGGTGAAGATCTGAAATGAGAAAAAAAGGGTAACTTTTTTTGGCCAAAAAAAATTGTCCAAATTTCATGAATTTTTTTGGGTACCCAAATGAAATAGGAAGTGGCTAATTTTTTTAGGGAATAAACATATGTTATCCTAAAATAGAAATATGTAAAAAAATCTTCATTATTTTTTAAATTACATTTATATCAGGGGCCATATCTAAAGGTAATTTTTTGAGTACTTGGAAATTTCGTAAAAAAATACATATATTTAATATATAATATGATATTTATGCAGGTAAAAATATACCAAAATATCACAAATTCTATAGGGAACAAGAATATATATAGATAGGGCAGCTTACGCTTCGGATATGTCCACAAAATGGCCGCCAACCACACTGACTCAGACTCCCTAATCTGCCACTTGAAATGTAGGAAGGGTATGTCAATTTCAAGGTGTTATTTACTAATCTAATTATTATTGGATATGCATAAAAATTGTATGGTGGGTTGCTGGATAATTGTCGATTATTTTACGTTTATAAAATTAAAATTCTGACCCAAAAAATTTTTTTTGAAGGGAAATAAAATCGAAAAAAAAAATGTAAAACAATATTTTAGCTAAAAAAATTTGATGATATTCAATCAAAAAAAAAGTAAACAAAATTTTCCGACAAATAAACATCTAGAGGAATCATTACTCTGTGATAGTTCCTTAGTACGTAGTAATTTTGAAAGAATTGAGAAAAAACGAAAAAATGGCAATCACCGGAAAATCGAACACATACCTATATATACGCCATATCTGGCTAAAAAAAAGATAGGCATGGGTAGCCAGATCATCTAAAAACACTTTCCAACACTATAAAAATATAAGTTTTGCGACACTACTTGCCAATTCCTTACGGTAACATGACTAAGCAAAAAAATGCAAAACAAATAAAAAGGGGCACTCGTGGAAAAATGGCCATTCTAATATACGGCATTTCAGAAAAAAAAAATTTCAGCCACGTGCTAGGCAAACCATCAAGGCATATTTTCCGACAAATAAACATATAAATGAAATATTACTCTGTGATAGTTCCTTAGTACGTAGTAATTTTGAAAGAAATGGGAAAAAACGAAAAAATGGCAATCACAGGAAAATCGAACACATACTTATATATATGCCATATCTGGCTAAAAAAAAAATAGGCATGGGTAGCCAGATCATCTAGAAACACTTTCCAACACTATAAAAATATAAGTTTTGCGACACTACTTGCCAATTCCTTACGGTAACATGACTAAGCAAAAAAATGCAAAACAAATAATAAGGGGCACTCGCAGAAAAATGCCCAACATTCTAATATACGGGATCTCAGATAAAAAAAAAGACATGCACGTGTTAGCCCAACCATCAAGGCACACTTTCTAACACATAAACATGAAAAAAAAAATCAATAATATACGGCAATTCCTTACTACGTAGTAAATTTTTACAAATATTGAAAAAAAAACAGAAATTGGCAACCGCAGTTAAATACCCAATATACCAATAACTACGTCGTATCTGACAAAAACAAAATCACGCATGGGTAGCCAGATCATCTAGACACACTTTCCAACACTAAAAAAGCAAAAGTTTTACGACACTATTTCGCAATATCTTACGGAAAAATGACTTGGCAAAAAAATGAAAAAAAATGAAAAAGGGACACTCGCGGTAAAATGCCCGACATTCTAATATACGACATCTCAGATAAAAAAAAAGACATGCACGTGTTAGCCCAACAATCAAGGCACACTTTCTAACACATAAACATGAAAAAAAAATGAATAATATACGGCAATTCCTTACTACGTAGTAATTTTTACAAATATTGAAAAAAAAACAGAAATTGGTAACCGCAGTTAAATACCCAATATACCAATAACTACGTCGTATCTGACAAAAACAAAGTCATGCATGGGTAGCCAGATCATCTAGACACACTTTCCAACACTAAACAAGCAAAAGTTTTACGACACTATTTGGCAATATCTTACGGAAAAATGACTTGGCAAAAAAATGAAAAAAAATGAAAAAGGGGCACTCGCGGTAAAATGGTCCTCGTGGTGATGAACGACATTTTAACTAAAAAAAAAAACATGCACATGGTAGCCAAACAATCCACCAAGACTTTCCACAACTGATAACCTATACAAGTTGCACCATTCTACGACAATTTCATAATACGTAATAACTTTGATAATTATGCAAACTACCTCAGAAGGGTAAACTCGGACGCGAACGACCCCGATGCGTCTCAGAAATCGGGGAAGGAGTACAGCTACAGCAATGCACATCTGGACACTACTAGAGCGTGTAGGGGAGACACCTCCTGCAGGTCGATCACCCACAAATTCAGTCACAGGGGTGAGTCACGTGAGAAAAACCTGTTTTTTTTTGACGCTCGGGGTCGCAAACGACCCACCGTACCTATCCAGGGTTAAAGCTCTCTTGGATGAGCGCGCGAGTACGAGTTTCGTAAAGGCAGGAGCTGCTGACTGCATGCCTAAAGCGAACTCAGAGGGAGGTGAGCGCGGGATTGCAGACACAAACTGGTCCGGATACAACTCCTTAAACAGGGCAAGGACTTTCCTAAAGTCTAAGGAGGGAGGCGTAGTCTTGGGTTCTTCTATGTCGGAGTGCGGATCGTCCAAATGCGCAGCTTCGTCGTCATCAGAGACTACTTCATCTGAATGCTGAGGAGGAAGCGGCAAAGGAGGTGAAGAAAGCTGAACGGCTGAATCCGGCAGCACGGGTGCATGCGTAGCTGCACCGGATCCAACATCATGCCGCTGCTGGTCAGTCTGAGAGCTGGCAACAACAAAAGCGGAGTGATGGTGCGTGGTGGGGACTGCCGTGGGTTGCGGAGACTGCCGCATTGCGTCAAAACACAGCAGCTTGACAGCACCTTCCCACTGCTGATGCGGTAGTTCACGCATGTCAACGGAGGGTGCCGCATGTCGGCTAACGTCAATATGCGTCTGGCAGGGTCGACTGCGCATCGGTGGTGGAGCTCTCACAGGTGGAGTGTGGGAGCAGGCAGCCGCAGTATCTGCTGAGCGCACAACCGTGGCAGGTTGTAGGTTAACAGATGCAGTGTCAACCTTCTCAGCACGATACTCCTGCATGAAGGAAGCAAGCTGAGACTGCATAGACTGCAGCATAGACCACTTAGGGTCTACCGTGGATGGTGCGGCAACAGACGGCATGATTGCCTGCTGCGGAACCACCCTACCTCTCTTGGGAGGTGTGCAGTCTTCGGAAGACTGCGGCGAGTCCGAACTGACCCAGTGGCTACACCTGGGCCGTTGGACTCGCTCGGAAGGGACCTTGCGCTTGAGAGGTCGTGAGACCTTGGTCCAACGTTTCTTCCTAGAAACTTCTTCCACAGACGAGGAATGAATGGGCTCACTCGTCTGTTTGTGGATGGGACGATCTCTGCAAGATACGTCCGCAACCACTGAGGGTACATCCGTACGCTGATCAAGGCCTGTCGAACCCTTTGGTCCTTCGACATTGCTTCTCCCCTGGGCTTGGGAGCTTGCAAGAGGTCCCGGACTGGGAGGACGACTGGCACGAACAGATGCACCCTCATGCGTAACACTGACACTGACACTTTTCACCGCACTTGCACTCACTACACTTCCCACTGCACTTTTCTCTTTCAACTCTTTGACATCGGCCAAGAGTTGATTGCGATCATTCGCTAATGACTCCACTCTGTCACCAAGAGCCTGAATGGCACGCATCATGTCCGCCATCGAGGGTTGAGCACTAGTAGCAGGGTCGGGAGTCACCACTACAGGGGAAGGAATAGGTTGAGGGGCATGGGGAGAGGAAAAATCAAAAGAGCGAGACGAACTCCTCCTGATCCTATCCTTCTCTAGCCTACGTGCATTCTTAAGGAATTCATTAAAATCGAATTCCGAAAGCCCAGCGCATTCCTCACATCGATCTTCCAATTGACAGGATTTACCCCTACAATTGGAACAAACGGTGTGAGGATCTATAGAGGCCTTCGGAAGACGCCTAGAACAGTCCCTAGCGCTACACTGCCTGTACTTAGGGACTTGAGAATGGTCAGACATCTTGAATTAGCCAAGGGGGGAATCCAAAAACTATCAAAGTCGTCAACAAGTAATCCAAAACTAATCAAAAAAGCTTGATAAGGTAATGATAATAACTCCTGTACAGCGAAAGCTAATATCTAGAGAGAATACATCACCAAAAAGCGTGAAATCAACTCCAGAAACAACAGCGTATCAAGTAGGTCTTGCCGGTGGCACGACAGAGGAAAAATTGGTTCTTGTTGACAAGAAGTACCTGAGTACCTACTCGACAGATGGCGCTGTTGTTGTACACCCCCACCTGTATAGCAATCGCTGGCGTATCCCGACCTTAGGTTTTTTCTGTCGGGCAACAGAGTTGCAGCTACATGATCATCGGGTAAGATTAATATTGAAAATATGTTATTACAAATATTATTTACCGTATCTATATAAAATCATACAGTACATACTGTACGTAGCAAAGCAGGAAAACAATTTACGAGAGAGAGAGAGAGAGAGAGAGAGAGAGAGAGAGAGAGAGAGAGAGAGAGAGAGAGAGAGAGAGATTGTTTTACGTACGTAAATGTAAATTTTAAACAAAAAAATATGATAGGTTACAACATGTATACTCTTCAGACTTTTAAAACCTTCCCTTTAACTTAATGCATACTAAACTAAAATGGGCACAAATATTAAAATGTTAGAATATTAAAGTAAAAAATAAAGATTGTTACTGTACTCACCACGAAAGAAGTTGAAGAAAAACTTGAATGATGATGGCGATGAATTTGCTGCACAGTAGAAATGATGATGAAGAAGCTGATGATGTCTTCTACTGTGCAGCCAATGATAGTATTTTACGTCTCTTCAGACGGAGGTGTCTTTTCCTGGGACACCTCTTCAACTTCTTCCTGGGAAACTTCTTCAATTTCTTCCGAAGGCATACTAGCAGGAGGAACTGACTTTTTTGCGAGGCTGGAAGAACATTGTGATCGGAAGTTGCTGCCGCTGCTTCTTTTTTCGCTCTAAGAGCATCCTGTAGGGAGTCATGATGTCATCGACCTTGTTGCAGAATTGCATAGACCGAACCATATCCTCGTCCCACTATTGCAACATTTCTTTCACCTCCTTCATATGGTTGCAGACCTTGGCAAGCCGTTCTAATGTTAAGCCCGTTTCTTCGACATTTTCTCGGGTCTCTTACTGTGTTTCGCTCTCTTCTTCACTGGCCGATTTCGTCAGGTCTTCCAGGTCTGCGTCAGTTAGCGGCTGGGAATGGCAGTCCAACAACTCGTCGACGTCTTCAGTCGTCATGTCGCCAAACCCGTCACCTCCAATTATCGCAGCCAACTGCACAGATTTGCATATTGCAGAGTGTTGGATTTCAGACGGAGTAAATCCCTCGTCGTCGTAACCAATCTGGGGCCACAACTTCTTCCAGCTCGCATTAACGGTTGCAGGTTTCATTTCTTGCAGTGCCTTCTGAATGTTCTGCAGGCACGTGGCTATGGTGTACTTCCGCCAGTACGCCTTCAAATTAAAATCTTCATCTTCATCTTCTTGGGCAGCATCCACACACGCAACGAGGTCCGCCAAGGTATTCTTCGTGTAGAGGGCCTTGAACGCCCTGATAACCCCCTGGTCCATCGGTTGAATTAATGACGTGGTGTTGGGTAGCAGGAACTCAACCTGAACGCCTCATGCGACAGGTCAGTTGCGTGTCCACCAGCGTTATCCATAAGGAGAAGAATCTTGAATGGCAAGCCCTTCTCTAAGAGATATTGACTGACTTGCAGGATGAAACACTGGTAGAACCAGTTGGAGGTCAGCATCTTCATAATCCATGCTTTTGGATTATGTATCCGGTACACGGGAAGGAGATTCTTATTTTTATTTTTCAAAGCGCGAGGATTTTACGACTTGTAAATAAGCCCCGGCTTTAGCAAAAATCCAGCAGCATTGCCACACATCACGAGGGTAACGCGATCCTTGAATGCTTAAAAGCCAGAGGCTTTGGCTTCTTCTTTGAACAGGAAAGTTCGCGACGGCATTCTCTTCCAAAACAAGCCGGTCTCATCCATATTAAACACTTGTTCCGGCTTGTATCCACCTTCAGCGATAATGTTCTTGAACGTCTCGTTCGCGTAAGTTTCAGCAGCGGCAGTGTCAGCGGAAGCAGCCTCGCCATGCAGGGAAACGCTTTTCAGGGCGAAGCGTTTCTGAAACTTCGCGAACCATCCTTTGCTGGCGGGAAAACGTTGTTTCTGACACTGGGAATCAATGGATGTCCCTGGTTGAGGTTCATCTACATCATCATCTTCTTCAGCATGGTCGCCATCGTCGTCTTGAGGTTCCTTTGCCGCAAAATTCTCATACAAGCTCAAAGCCTTGGTTCGGATGGTGTTCGTATCCAAGGCTATGTTCTTCCGGCAGTCGGCAATCCACACTGCTAAAGCACCTTCCATGTGTACGATCGTTTTATTACGCGAGGTAACGACTCACTTCGCTGATCTGCTAAAGGTGATGGTAGCCGTCTTTCTAATGTTCGCCTCGTCCTTCTTGATATAGCGAATGGTGGATTCGTTGACTCCAAAATGGCGGGCTGCGGCCGCATAACTTCTACCGTCTTTTAACATATCGAGAAGCGTCACCTTCTCAGCAATCGTCATCATCTTTCGGTGGCGTTTAGGCTCACTACCAGCCTTAGTAGAAGCAGAACGCTTGGGAGCCATTGTACAGTAGGGTTTAACAGAAAGTTCAACAAAAAGTTCAACTTAAAACAGTCACGCACAGCACAGATTAAAGTTCACAATAACTTAGCAACATCTACACAGCGATACGGCAGGAGACAAAGTGGCCGTGAAAAGATGCTGCAGGTTGGAGAAGCGGTCAAAACACCAATCACAGGCTAGATTACAAAACTTGGGTTCTGATTCGTCATCTATCAGCGCTTGAACCAATCACAATCCGTCTTATATGCTACATAGTACAGTAGTTACCAATTCAAAGTACAAGGTACCCTATGTATACAGTAATAATAATAATAATAATAATAATAATAAATAATGATAATAATAATAATAATAATAATAATAATAATAATAATGATGATAATAATAATAATTTTAATAACAACAACAACAATAATAATAACAATAATACAGCTTTACGTACGCTATGTTACGCTTGTTTTGTTGTAGGATCTCTCTCTCTCTCTCTCTCTCTCTCTCTCTCTCTCTCTCTCTCTCTCTCTCTCTCTCTCTCTCTCTCTCTCTCGTACGCTTATTCGAGATGTGATTCTTGCAACAAAGAATATTATTGGATGCAGTACTACGTACGTATACATACAAAAGATTCATGGAAAAGATGCACATCCATTACATTTGTAGTACAGTAGTAGCCATCAGCAGCCTTACACCATTCTAATATGGTATGACTGCATCTGATTTGCGTTTCATGTTCGATTTAATTTTACTACGTACTGTATACTGAATTATCATATGATCACATTCTCTTTTCGTGTTTTATTTCTTTCTGTATTGAATTATATGTCATATATAATGCAATGAACAATCAGTAAGAGCAGATATTACTAATTACAGTATTAATGGAATTACAGGTAACGAAATATCGTATTTGGGGTCTTCAGATATCGCGGTATTTTCGAAATTTCCGGAAAATCCGCGATATGTTTATATATATGGGTTATGAAAAAAACCCGCGAAGTGGTGAATCCGCAATGGTCGAACCGTGAAGTAGCGAGGGCTCACTGTATATGGAATTCTAGGCTAGGACGTCCCCATACCACCTCGTCAGGGTATGGGGGATGCGACAGTATTATTCTTAATACTAGGAACACAAGGAAGCATGGTTTACCTGCAGAGGTTTGTGGTCAGCTATGCAGAGACCCAGGATGCTGCATTCCCCAAGAGAGGGGAGGATGAAGAAAGAAGTAAAGGCCAGACATACTCTTTCAGTCACGCAGACTAAAACTGGGTGACAGTGCCCTCAACCTTCTGGGAATTGTCCATTAAGGTGCCTGAGGTTAGACCAGCTGTTGTGCAGCCACCACAGGGCCGATAGAAAAAGTATCGAGGCTCCTGTGGGTCACGTCCTGCAGGTAGTGGGCTGTGAAGGTCGTTTGATGCTTCCAGACCCCAGCTTGTAACACCTGCATCACAGAGAAGTTTCTCTTGAAGGCCAGGGACGTGGCGATGCCCCTGACATCATGTGCCCTAGGGCGACGTGACGGAGGAGGGTCTGGATTCAAGGCATAATGAATGGTCCGTCAAATCCAGGCTGAGATGGTATTCTTGGTGACCCTCCTCTTCGTCCTTCCCTTGCTCACAAACAGAGCTTGCACGCGGGGACGGACTGCAGCTGTTCTCTTCAGATAACGTCTCAGACTTCTTACTGGGCAAAGTAGCAGATGATCTGGGTCATCTGTTATGGAACGGAGACTCGTAACCCTGAAGGAGTCGAACCATGGGTCCGGCACTCCAGGGTTCTGAGTCTTGGCAACAAACTCAGGGACGAATCTGAACGTTACCTCCCCCCATCCCCTTGAATGGGCGATGTCGTATGAGAGACCATGAAGTTCACTGACCCGCTTGGCCGAAGCCAGAGCGAGCAGGAATATTGTCTTCCAAGTCAGGTGTTGGTCAGAGGCCTGGCGTAATGGTTCAAACGGGGGTCTCTTCAGAACCCTGAGGACCTGAACTACGTTCCAAGGAGGAGGTCTCACTTCCGACTGAGGGCAGGAAAGCTCGTAGCTTCGTAGGAGTAAGGAAAGTTCCAGCGAGGAGGAAATGTCTATTTCTTTCAGCCTGAAGGCTAGGCTTAAGGCTGAGTGATAGCCTTTCACCGCCGAGACCGAAAGGCGCATTTCCTCCCGCAAATACACGAGAAACTCCGCTATTGCTGGAATAGTGGCATCGAGGGGGGAGATACCCCTCCCACGACACCACCCACAGAAGACTCTTCACTTCGCCTGGTAGACCCCTGCGGATGACTTTCGCAGGTGTCGAGACATCCTTTCCGCAACTTATGGCGAAAAGCCTCTCTCACTGAGGAGACGCTGGATAGTCTCCAGGCGTGAAGCCGAAGCGATGCTACGGCTTTGTGGAAGATGTTGCAATGTGGTTGTCTGAGTAGCTCGTGACGTGGGGAAAGCTCTCTCGGGAGTTCCGTCAGGAGCTGCAGAAGGTCCGGGAACCATTCTGCATGATGTCATAGCGGAGCTATTAAGGGCATTGACAGGTTGACCGATAGTCTGGTCTTGTTGAGCACCCTTCTCATCAGACAGAACGGTGGGAAGGCGTAGACGTCAATGTTGTCCCACCGTTGTTGGAAGGCATCTTGCCAGAGTGCCTTGGGGTCCGGGACTGGGGAGCAGTACAGCGGCAGCTTGAAATTCAAGGCTGTCGCGAACAGGTCCACTGTCGGGGAACCCCACAAAGTCAGGACTTTGTTGGCTACTTGAGGATCCAAAGACCACTTGGTACTCACTATCTGCGAAGCTCTGCTCAGACAGTCGGCGAGCACATTCCTTTTGCCATTCCTTTACGGGCTGCCCAGCGGCAAGAGCCTGTGTCTTACATACTGTATGGTAAGGCAATCTACACACACACACACACACGCCAGGAATGAAGCGAGCTGATAGACGTATCGAGTGGACTTCGGTCTATCTCAGTATCTCTACTGCAAGATGGGATAGCTGTCATGAAAAGGTACCTTCCTGCTTGTTGATATAAGCCACTACTGTGGTGTTGTCACTCATCACCACCACGGAGTGGCCCGCCAGGATCTGTTGGAACTGTTGAAGGGCCAGAAATACGGCCTTCATCTCTAGCAGGTTGATATGGAGGTAATTTTCTGATTCTGACCATAGGCCTGAGGCCCTCTGGTTCAGCATCAAATCCGGGGGAAGGACGAGAAGATCCACTCCCTTTCGAAGGTTGTCGTCAGTCAGCCACCACCGCAGGTCCGTCCGTTCCGTAGGTCCTATCGAGACCAGAGAGTCCGGGGAATCGATGCCTTGATTCCACCGGGACTTGAGCTGCCATTGCAAAGATCTCATCCTGAGGCGGCCGTTGGGAACTAGACGGGCCAAGAAGGCTAGGTGACCTAAGAGACGTAACCAAGATTGGGCTGGAAGGTCTTCTTGACTGAGGAAAGGCTCTGCAACCCTCCACAGCCTTGCTATCCTGTCGTCTGATGGAAAGGCTTTGTGGAGATTGGTGTCTAATATCAAGCCTAGATATACCAGTCATTGTGTTGGGAGCAGAGAGGACTTCTCGAGATTTACCATGATCCCTGGATCTTGGCAGCTTCCCAGAAGCCTGTCTCGGTTTCGAAGAAGGGTCGACTCCGAGTCTGCCTGGATCAGCCAGTCGTCCAGGTAACGGAGGAGACGAATGCCGTTCCTGTGCGCCCACGAAGATATCAATGTGAAAACTCTGGTGAACACCTGAGGTGCTGTGGAGAGACCGAAACACAGCACCTTGAACTGGTAGATCTTGTTGTCTAGGCTGAATCTTAGGTACTTCCTGGAAGACGGATGGATTGGGATCTGGAAGTATGCGTCCTTCAGATCCAGTGTGCACATGAAGTCTTGCGGTCTCACTGCAAGTCTGACCATGTCTGCTGTCTCCATGCTGAACGAAGTTTGCTTGACAAACTTGTTCAGGGCTGAGAGGTCCATGACGGGTCTCCAGCCTCCAGACGCCTTCTTTACAAGAAAGAGTCGACTGAAGAAGCCTGGGGAGCCGTCGACGACCTCCTGGAGAGCATCCTTCTTGAGCATGGTTTCGACTTCTGCCAGAAGGGCTAGCCACTTTGCCGATCCCATGGCATAGGAGCTCAACGACACTGGATTCCCTGTCAGGGGAGGTTGAGATGTTATGAACGGGACGCGATATCCTTGTCCGATCACAGAGACCGTCCAGGAATCGTCCCCGTGTTGCTGCCACCTGTGCATGCAACTTTGCAGGCATCCCCCTACAGGTGGACACGCAGGGGGATTGCCAATCCTAGCCTTTGCGGCCTCGGTCTCCAGCCTCCAGACGCCTTCTTTACAAGAAAGAGTCGACTGAAGAAGCCTGGGGAGCTGTCGACTACCTCCTGGAGAGCATCCTTCTTGAGCATGGTTTCGACTTCTGCCAGAAGGGCTAGCCCCTTTGCCGATCCCATGGCATAGGAGCTCAACGACACTGGATTCCCTGTCAGGGGAGGTTGAGATGTTATGAACGGGACACGATATCCTTGTCCGATCACAGAGACCGTCCAGGAATCGTCCCCGTGTTGCTGCCACCTGTGCATGCAACTTTGCAGGCATCCCCCTACGGATGGACACGCAGGGGGATTGCCAATCCTAGCCTTTGCGGCCTCGGCCGCTCCTTCTAGGATTTCTGCCTCGACTTTCCGCCCTTCTTGTCTTTGACAGGAAAGGGCTGCCGTTTAGACACCTTGGTCTTAGCTGCCGGAGCCTGCTTCGGTGTCCTGCGAGGCTGCCTACTGTTGAGTACGTAGCTGGAGGTTTGTAGGGCCGAGATGTAAGGGCCTTCTGGAGGAGCGAATCATGACTCGTCTTCCTCCACCTCTCAGCTGTCCGGTCTATATCCTTGGGCTCAAACAGGTTTCCTCCAAGGATGGAGGAATGTCTGAGCTTGCTGACATCCACAGCGGGGACCTTCGGGTGGAACCTCTCAGTCCTCGCATAACGTCGCTTTAGAATCGAGTTAGCCCACAGGTTAGTGACCTGGTGAGCCAAGAACACGATGGAGCGCATGCCCGAGAGGAGGAAGGTCTCCAGGGCCTTCTTATTGCTCTCCTTGGACAAGTCCTCAGATCGCAATAGGATGCCTAGAGACCCAAGCTAGACATCCAGCACGAAGTGGCCTGCATGGCACACTTAGCGACTTTCTCTTGGCTTAGGATCTACGACGCTGAGAATGTCACCTGTCGGGCATTGAGTTTCTCTAGAGAGAGACCCATTGGTGAGCTCTTCCACAGAGTGGTGGAGGGGAAGAGCTAAACAAGACTCCTCCATGATCTCGAAGTACCTCCTCTGCTGAACGCGAGGAGGTGGGAGGAGCTTGTTCCCGGCAGAAGAACGGCTAGAGGAAGCGAGCTCGGAAAGCTGGCCCTCGACCTTGTCCCTGGCACTCTTCACCCCCTGGGACCATGGCAGGGCTGCACTGGCCTTGAGGGGCTTCTGAATACCATAAACTTGGTCCAGGACTGTATCCTTGCCTTCGCGGGGGGCGGTCTCAGGGTCCTTAAAACTATTGAGTTGCTTCATTAGATTAAGGACCTGCCAGAAGGCATGCTCTGACTCGCACTGCTCTCCTCCCTGTGGACTGGCAACTAAGTCTCCTGTCTCCATTGGCTCTTCTTGGGGGGACACGCGGACGTCCTCCCGGGGAATGGTTGGCTCTGAACGAATCCTCGAAGATGACTTGGGAATCGTCTTTGAGTCCTCGGGCTCCCTCCTGGGAGGGATACGGGACTCTAGCAAAGAGGTCTGGAACGTCCTTCCTACGCGAGACGTTTCTCTTCCTTGAGGTGGGATTCCTCCCATTGGTGCCGTGGGAGAGTGCCTCACCTCACTGGATTCTCCTGAGGACGGGAAAGCTTCGTCCGCAGGAGAAGGAGAAAACGCCTGCAAAGGGGAAGGGGCCTTCCCGACGGACCTCTTGGCAGCCAGCTTAACCCTGGGAGAAATTACCACGAAATCCACTCCTCTCCTTCTCTTCAGCGGGGGCGAGGGAGCCTTTGGTTTTAGTCCCAGATCAGCGAGGGCTGGCTTCATAGCCTGCACGACCGCTTTCATCATGGAACCAAACCAAGGCTGGCAGCTGACTGATGCAGTGTCAGCGATTCCCGCTGGAGGGAAGGGGATCGGCTGATCCTTAGGAGAGGATACTACTGGGCTTGCCTGAAATGAAGAAAGGGAAGAAGAATGTTGCCTGGACCTCTCCGATGAATCTTCCTGCTCCTGGATGCGTGCTCAGCGCTTACGAGATGGCGATCGCGGGGATGATCTGGAAGCACACGGCCCCGGCAACTCGAAAGGTTGGGCGCATTGTGAAACCCGGCGGGAATCACCTTGGGGGTCGCGCTGGCGCTCGTGCGATGGCAAAACCGCTGGGCCGCATGTGGGCGACCGTTGGCGCTGGCGAGGGGCGCGTGGGCGCGCAGGCGAAGGTGTGCATGGATGCACAGGTGAGGGTGTGCGCGAGTGCTAGGGCGATCGCTGGCTATCAGGAGAGCGATGGCGCGTAGGCGATCGGTGGAGCAAAGGCGAGTGTCAGCGCGCTGGCGAGAGATGGCGCGTGGGGCAAGTAGGCGACCGACTGCGCACAGGCGAGTTAGCACGTGGGCAAGTCGCTGACCTGTGGCGATCAGACGCGTGGGCGCGTTGGCGAGCGTTTGCGCACAGGCGCGTAGGAGAACGCTGGCGTGTAGATCGCTGACGCGTAGGATAGCGTGCAGTAGCGCGGGGAGAAGATGCCAACTGATGTGCTCGAGGGCGAACGCTCGTGGGCGGGCTCAGGAGTCAACTAGTGAGCGCGCGGGCGTGCATGCACTTTAGACGTGCGCACAGGAGAAAACGTATGGTGGTGCACAGGCGGTGGTCGACACGCAGGGAAACGCTGGCGAGGCAAAGGGTCAATGTCCTTGCCTGCGCCCAGATCCGAAGGTCGTGGGCGCGTGGGCGAACGTTGGCGCGCAGTAGTGCGCTGACAAGCAGGAGGTTGACGGCGCTCAGGAGGCTGTTGACGCGCAGTGCGCGCAGCAGGGACAGAAGAGCGCTTGCGCGCAGGCGAGAGCTAGCGAGCAGGTGAACAGTGGCGAGCAGGAGAGCACTGGAGATCAGGAGAGCGCTGGCGATCAAGAGAGCGCTGGCGAGAAGAGTCTGTTGACTCATCCGCAGAAGAGCGCTTGCGCGCAGGAGATCGCTGGCGAGCAGGAGAGCGCTGGTGAACAGGTGATCGCTGGCGAGCAGGAGAGAGCTGGCGATCAGGAGAGCGCTGGCGATCAGGCGAGCGCTGGCGAACAGGAGAGCGCTGGCGATCAGGAGAGCGCTGGCGAGAAGAGTCAGGTGACTCTTTAGCAGGAGAGCGCTGGCGAGCGGGTGAGCGCTGCCGAGCAGGAGGGCGCTGGCGATCAGGAGAGCGGTGGTGCTTGCGCGCTACTGAAGGACCCACAGGTGTAACCTGACGCGGAAGGGACTTACCCACATTGTGGGATAAGCCCTTCTGCCCCGAAGGGACTGGTGCTTGAATTAACAAAGAGGATCTGGCAGGCGCAGGAGATCGCGAACGATCTGCGGAGAGGTCCAGTGATGTCACTGCCACGGTCTGCTCCCGACAAGAAGAATCCTTTGCAGGGGACGACGAATATGAAGACCCGAAGAGAAGGCCCCTCTTGTAAGGAGAAGGAAGGCCTCGGCGGCAAAGAGGAGGGAGAGCCTTACTGCGTAGACGACCTCGAGGCAGGGTATCACCGTCGTCGGTCCTCCAAAGAGGAGTCTCTGTTAGAGCACTCCCCCGAGGGGGAGGAACACCCGCAGGAGAGACCGTTGGACCTAGCTTTCCCCTCGAAGGATGTTCGGAAGGGGAACCTGAGCCTTCAGCAACATCCGCAACAGTAGCAGCCGGGGTTTGACCCGACCTGTCGGACGCCTCTGCCACAACAACGTCGACAATAGCCAGAGGGTCTACCTCTGGTATTACCGGCGACTGTTGGACAGCTGCCCCCAACTGGATCAGATCAAACAGGGCTTCTTTGGAGGGTGAGCCCTTAAGCCCCAAGGAAGCCCAAAGCTGGAAAAGATGATTGTTAGACAGTTTGGTCATCAAAATCAACAAAATCAACAATGTCCTCCCCCGGAGGAGGAAGGGGAGCTGCCTCGCTATGGGAGGCAACACCCTCTCCCGAACCCCGAGATTGGGAAACAAAAGAAGGACCTATGCTACCACTCGGCTGCCTCTCGCGAGAGACCAAACGAGTGGGAGCTTCGGAGGAGGTTCGGGCAATGGAAGAAGAGTCCTTGGAGCCTTCCTCCCTCAAGGCAGCCCCTGAGGGAGAACCGTCTCGCTTAGAACTCTTCTTACGCCGTCGGGCAAACCTCTCCCACTGGGAGGTAGGCCACTCCCTACATTCCATACAAACATTATCACTTTCACACCGTTGACCTCGACACTGCGGGCAAAGGGTGTGAGGGTCTGTATCGACCGCCGACATGAATGTTCCTCAGGGGCGGTCGGGGAGTCCAAGGCACTTCCGCATAATGGGAAGAAAAGGTAGAGGCCAACTTCAAACACACAACTGTAATAAAAAGAAAAACAGATTAAGGCTGTCAAAAATGCGAGGACGAGACAGACACGTCTGTACATCATCCGAGCTAAAAGTGAAGCGAGGCAGCTCACCGGTGTGTGGGGGGGAGGGGTAGCTAGCTACCCCTCCCCTACCCCCGTGCTAACTAGCGCAGGGGTAGTTTAACCCTCATTAAAATCTAATGGCTCGTCATTTCAGCTACGCCGAAAGTAAACCCTATGTAAATAGCGTGGTTTGTACTTCGGTTACGGAACAAATAGATTTTTCACTTTGCTCAGAATCCGTTTTTTATCCACTTGTACCAAAATGCTCAATGATCATGATGATATTTTTTGTGTTGATACAAACTTTTTATTGTTTTTGTTGATCCAAACTTTTCATTTTGCTTTTAAGAGTCTGATTACTGACAAAGTCGCGTCTTTCTTGAATAGAACCATATGCAAACAGATTTTAATCAAATATTCCACAATTCATCATTAAAAATACAAAAGTACATTCTAACCTTTGTGCGGATCTAAGAAATTGCCAGAATTCTATGATTCAACGTCCCTGATGGTACTCATTGCCATGTATATATCTTCACTAAATAGAATAGCTATTTGGAAGATGGTTATGTAAATAGATTTCCACTGAATACTGCACACAATAGTCGTGCACATATCTTTAGCTATATGCAATAGCTATTTGTACAACAGTCATGTAAACTTTGCTTAGTATGCACATGATGGTCATGTATATATCATCGGTCGAAGTTTAATCCCATTTTACTAAGTCAAGAGATATTACCTAACTAGACAACCCCATGTAACCTTACCTACGCCAGTGCATCCATATCAGTGTGGTTTTTTATTATAGTTACAAATGGAAATAGGTTTTCTACTAAAAAACACAGGTTTCCTATAGAAAAATGTCCGTTTTCTTAAAAAATGACACTTATTTTCAATGCAAATAAAAACTTAACTATTTAAGAAATAATAACCAATGGGGTTAGCGTGCACAGCTCACCATGTACAACTTGCCGTTACATAGGAGCTTGAAGTTTTTCTTTTTCCGCGAAAGTGAGCGCACAGAGGAGCGAAAAACCATTATATTTCTAAAAAAATATCCCCGTTCTTAGACAGTCTGACGGATTTTAGGTTCATTCGCGTTTAAAATGATGGTCAAATTCAGTGAAAGCACATTATTTACTAAGGGAAATACTATTTTTTTTTCGGAGCCTTTGTATATCAGCGGCTGGTTCCTCCCTTGTGGATTAAAAATGGATATCAACTAAGCTCAACTTTCCCCCCTAACTTAACCTACAAGCCGTGACCTTACTTACTTACTTAATGGGGGGGGGTTAATGGCCCCCTTACACAGCAGTATTCTAAGTTAGCCGTAATCTTACATGCAGGTGGCCGCTATCATACATACACCCCTTTTTGGTAAAAATTTACTGTATTACAGATTCTCATTTCGAACAGAAAATTTATGTTTTCCTGTAGTAAATGACGTGATTTGACCAAATTTGACCTTCATTTCAACCGCAAACAAACAGAACAACCAGTTCGACTAACTTTAAGTAGCTGAACTAGTTGTTGTTGTTGCGGTTGAAATGAAGGTTAAAACCGGTTAAATCACGTTACTTACTACGGGAAAACATATATTTTCTGTTAAAATATTTAAATCTAATGGTATTGTTCCAATTCGGGATCGCTTTCCTCACCAGAAAAGAGAAACATCAAAAGGTAATGTTGAGATACGCACGCTAACATTAGCAATGTTACGCTAACGTTAGCAATGTTACACTAACGTTAGCACTGTTACGATAACATTAAGCAACACTATATATAATGATTTTTGTTCCGCCACTGGCTCGCTTACGCTCGCAGGAAAATAAAACATCAAGCTCGTATGAACTGGCAAGCAGTACTGTGCACGCTAACATTAGCAATGCTAGTCTAACATGCAATGTTACACTAACATTAGCAAAGCTTAATATAATGGTTCTTGTTCTGCCACTGGCTCGCTAAGGCTCACAGGAAAATAAAACATCAAGGTCATAAGCACTGGCAAGCGGTAATGTTGAGCTGCGCACGCTAACAAAATAGTAAAACTAACAAATTAAAATTAAAGAAATTAATGACTTACTTTTATGACCGCGACGACGAATCTAAAACGTCCATCGTAAAATACGCAAAAAGACATCACTTGAACTAACAAAGACATGACTTGGACAAAGGTTTCCACGGAAAAGGGTTTGTTGGAAGGTGGGGGTTGGGAAATATTACCACCCTGTGTAAACTTTCCATATATATGGGTTCGTGACTGGTTAACGGAAAAGCAACAGAGTCTAGAGAGTAAACATGAATGAACCAGAATTGGAAACTTGTCCAGAGCAAGTATTTGTGAAATCTAGGCGTGACAAGGTAATAACAAAATGTATAATAGTAATATAGCAAGATAAAATGGAGTGTATGATAAATAATATTTAATGGGAATATAAAATTAGGTGATTTTATAAGGTATTGGATAATCAAACGAGTAATATTGGGGTCAAAAGTAATATGTATACGAGGGTATTACATAAAAGGGATAGTATAGCTGTACTGGTTCAAGTCGTATACTTGAATAAAGCGGGTGAAGTCGAATAGTTAAATTTAACGGCTAGAGAAGAAGAAATCTTATTGGTGGAGGAGGAGTCTATGCGCAGGGAGGAGGGGTTTAAGCGCAGAAGGTCGAAACCTGCTATGTATAAATGAACGAACGAGAGCGACTACAACCGACAAGTAGAATGACAAAAAATAAATGAAAAACATTGCTAATGTTAGCATGTTACACTAACATTGCCAATATTAGATTGAGCAGCTCAATATTACCATATTTTTTTCATGAGACGTAGCCTTTGCAATGGCGCCTCCAAAGTTTATCCTCTTATACTGTTTTGTCTTTTCCTCCCTTTATCATACATCCAAGAGGGTAATGTATAGAGAAGAAAAGGTTTGCTTTACCATTATATACCGTTTCCCCCGTATGTTTTCCCCACCCAAAACCCCGAGTTCCCACTGGGGTCCCCCATTATCGTAGGATATAGATATAAATATATTTCTGAAACTATTCATTTGCGTCGGGAACGAATGTCATTTACGAAGAACGGAACTTTTTCTATAGAAAAAATTAGTTCTTTTTCCCAAGTTACATTGCCCTGTAATACAGTACAATAATACCCTATTAGAACGGATGTCCGCCGTTCTACAAACGGCCCCAACTCATCTAATGGTAGGATACCTAAAGTTATAAGCACAATCAACCAGTTCCTGGTTCATTTTCTAAACAGAAAAAGACTTGTAGCATGAGCTAGACTAGGCAGACAGCAACCTAACCAAAGGAGGTTACACACCAAAATATACTCACCCAGTCGATATAGTAAGTAACTATCCCCGTCACGATAAAAAATATATCCACAACTCTGTATACATAGTTATTGGGTGGATAATCCACCTCGTCGTCCCCATTCGATATGTCATCTATTTCTTGAGTTTGGCCACCTTCCTGTTCCTTCATTGCCCTCGAAAAGGTAAACAAACAAGGGTCGTTCTGTAACGGGTTGTAGACATTTTAGGAAGGCTTAGCATGACCGGATGAGTTTATTTATTAAAATAACTCATTAAAGACTTCGATGAGAAACATACCTAGCTAATTATGTTATAAAATTTTATAGTAATGATTGACTTTATTTCTTAGTTACAGACCATTAGGTGCTTTAGTGTAACTTTTCTAAAGTGACATTGTATATCATTGCTTTAATACCCTTTACCTGTTGCAAGTTTAACCGGAATTTAACTTTACCCTTAATTCAGAATCATTCAAATATCTAGGAACTGTTTATTATTTTTGAAGATGAGCTTAATTATACTATTAAAAGTATGAACAACGATTTTATTTTAGTTAATCAAGTGAAATTATGTGACTGACAGTATTTGCTAAGACTAGAAGAAAACCACAAGAGACATACATAATTAACATGGCATTTTTTCTGAAGAAATAATTATTATTGCTATAAATAATTACTATTTAATTTTACTTAGGCATATTACCATTGATTTCCAATTGGTATTTCATTTAACTGGTCAAAAAGAAACTAGCAAAAATCCCGATACGACGTTTGGTCGCCATGGTAACAAATATCAACAAACGTTTGCATAGATAATTCTTGTCAGTAAAAACCTACATAACGTTGTTAAATCGGTTTATCCTTGTGTAAGTTGATAGTATACAGTTAGGAGAATGTACCAGTATCCGTCTAAATTCGGCAAAGACGTTATTCGAAAGCTGGAGGTCATCCAAAATAAAAGAAAAGAACTGTGAGTAAATAACTGAAGAATCTATCAGGCTTGTGAATTGCTTTAAGTTTTCGTTTCCCAAGAACGAGTAGCCTTTTGTATTGTGTGTGAGAGAGTTTAAGAGTGATCCAGGCGTATTACACATACCAGGAAATGCATATTTGTAGCAAAACTATTTTTTTTTTTTGTAAGCTTTTACATAATATCACAATGGAAGGTTATAGTCTACCAGTCACATATATTCTCCATAATGGAATGTCATCGCTGTGTTGCATTATTTGGTCTACGATAAAAAAAAATAGATTGGAATTTATCCCGTATTTTTATTGGAAACTCTCGTTAAACCCAACTTATTAACTTATTCTAGTGTTCAATGATTGTCTTCCTTTTAAACCCAGTGATAGAATGGTTTGTGTGTAACCTACATTTGTTTTAGTGCTATACTCGAAAGATTTCATTATCAACCGAAATCATCCTGGTGGGACAACTCGCATTAAACGAATGCTGTGCCTCTTAATAGATGAAGTTCATATCATTCTTTTATAAGTAGGCACTTTAATCAATAATGTACTCGCACAGTTTCAACCCTGTGACATTTCACAGTTTTGGAGATACAAAAATCAATAAATAAGTGTTGCCAGTTGCTTATGAATTATACATGAATTTATTCGACCCAAAACTGATCAATTAGTGCAGAAACCCCTTGGGTGAAGAAGAATTGTTTGGTAATCTCAGTGTTGTCAGGTGTATGAAGACAGAGGAGAATATGTAAAGAATAGGTCAGACTATTTGGTGTGTGCGTGTGTGTGTGTGTAGGCAAAAGGAAAATGAACCGTAACCAGAGAGAGAGGGATCCAATGAAGTACTGTCTGGCCAGTCAAAAGACCCTATATTTCTCTAGCGGTAGTATTTCAACGGGTGGCTGGTGCCCTGGCCAACTTACTACCTAATTATTATTATTATTATTATTACTTACTTACTTACTTGCTTACTTACTTAGGCCTACTAAGCTACAACCCTAGTTGGAAAAGCAGAATGCTACTGTATAAGCCCAAGGGCTCCAACAGGGAAAATAGCTCAGTGAGGATAGGAAACAAGGAAAAATAGAATATTTTAAGAACAGTAACAACATTAAAATAAATATTTCATATATAAACTGTAAAAACTAATAAAATAAGAGGAAGAGAAATCAGATAAATAGTGTGTCCGAGTGTACCCTCGAGCTGAGAACTCTAACTCTAACCCAAGACAGTGGAAGACAGAGGTTATGGCACTACCCAGAATACTAATTTAAGACAAATTGATTTATAAAATAGATTTTACGTAATAGAACAGGACCATTTTTTACAAGACAGGCGTCTTTCATTGTCAGGAGGAGCTTTGATCTCTTCATTAGAATCAAAACAAAGTACTCTAGAAGTTTCAATCCAGCTGTGGCCAATTTGTGGAATGATCTTCATAATAATAATAATAATAATAATAATAATAATAATAATAATAATAATAATAATAATAATAATAATAATAATAATAATAATAATAATAATAATAATAATGACATATTGAATCGGTAGAACTTCTACAGTTCAATCTTGCAGCAAATATTTTTATGTTGAATCGGTTGACATAAGTATTTTTATATTTTATATATGAAATATCTGATTTAATGTTTTCTAAATATTTTATTTCAATTGGTCATTACTTTTTATATCGTTTATTCATTTCCTCATTTCCTTTATTCAATAGCCTATTTTGCCTGTTGGGTCCCTTGGGTTTATAACATCTTGCTTTTCCAACTAGTGTTGTAGCTTAGGTAGTAATAATAATCCATCTCTTTACCAAGGCATTTCCCCCAACTTTTGGGGGGTAGCCGACATCAAATGAAAAAACAAAAGGGGACCTTTCCTCTCAGCTCCTCTCAGCCTGACAAGGGATTCAGCCGAGTTTGTCTGGTACTGCTATTATTATCATTATTGAGATTACTAGCAATAATAATAATAATAATAATAATAATAATAATAATAATAATAATAATAATAATAATAATAATAATAATAATAATAATTGATTAGACAGGTAAATAGATAGATTTCTAGATAGACGAATAAGTAACTGTTTACGATCTCTCATCTGCTTTTCGTTCTCTTTTTCTTCTTCTTCTTGTTTAGGGAGGAACTGAAGGGAACCCTGAGCGATGCTCAGCAACGTCGTCAAGACAACCCAGACAGAGAAAGAGAAGACATCGCTATAGCCAAGGCCCGCAATGCAAAACTAATAAAGGTAAATCTATATTTTTCTGTCTTATTACCTCTGCCAACGAAGTTGGGGAGAGGCCATGTTTTCGCTCTCTGGTTGTCAGTTTGTGTGTGTGTGAACAGTTTCCTGGCCACAATCATTCATAGAGTACCAAGACGTTTGTTTGTGTGTGAACAGTTTCCTGGCCACAATCACTCATAGAGTACTAAGACGTTTGTTTGTGTGTGAACAGTTTCCTGGCCACAATCATTCATAGAGTACCAAGACGTTTGTTTGTGTGTGAACAATTTACTGGCCACAATCACTCATAGAGTACTAAGACGTTTGTTTGTGTGTGAACAATTTCCAGGCCACAATCACTCATAGAGTACTAAGACGTTTGTTTGTGTGTGAACAGTTTCCTGGCCACAATTACTCATAGAGTACTAAGACGTTTGTTTGTGTGTGAACAATTTCCTGGCCACAATCACTCATAGAGTACTAAGACGTTTGTTTGTGTGTGAACAGTTTCCTGGCCACAATTACTCATAGAGTACTAAGACGTTTGTTTGTGTGTGAACAATTTCCTGGCCACAATCACTCATAGAGTACTAAGACGTTTGTTTGTGTGTGAACAGTTTCCTGGCCACAATCACTCATAGAGTACTGAGACATTTGTCTGTGCGTGAACAATTTCCTGGCCACAATCACTCATAGAGAACTAAGACGTTTGTTTTTGTGTGAACAATTTCCTGGCCACAATCACTCATAGAGAACTAAGACGTTTGTTTTTGTGTGAACAATTTCATGGCCACAATCACTCATAGAGTACCAAGACGTTTGTTTGTGTGTGAACAGTTTCCTGGCCACAATCACTCATAGAGTACCAAGACGTTTGTTTGTGTGTGAACAATTTACTGGCTACAATCACTCATAGAGTACTAAGACGTTTGTTTGTGTGTGAACAATTTCCAGGCCACAATCACTCATAGAATACTAAGACGTTTGTTTGTGTGTGAACAATTCCCTGACCACAATCACTCATAGAGTACTAAGACGTTTGTTTGTGTGTGAACAATTTCCTGGCCACAATCACTCATAGAGAACTAAGACGTTTGTTTTTGTGTGAACAATTTCCTGGCCACAATCACTCATAGAGAACTAAGACGTTTGTTTTTGTGTGAACAATTTCATGGCCACAATCACTCATAGAGTACCAAGACGTTTGTTTGTGTGTGAACAGTTTCCTGGCCACAATCACTCATAGAGTACCAAGACGTTTGTTTGTGTGTGAACAACTTCCTGGCCACAATCACTCATAGAGTACTGAGACATTTGTCTGTGCGTGAAAAATTTCCTGGCCACAATCACTCATAGAGAACTAAGACTTTTGTTTTTGTGTGAACAATTTCCTGGCCACAATCACTCATAGAGTACCAAGACGTTTGTTTGTGTGTGAACAACTTCCTGGCCACAATCACTCATAGAGTACTGAGACATTTGTCTGTGCGTGAAAAATTTCCTGGCCACAATCACTCATAGAGAACTAAGACTTTTGTTTGTGTGTGAACAATTTCCTGGCCACAATCACTCATAGAGTACCAAGACGTTTGTTTGTGTGTGAACAACTTCCTGACCACAATCACTCATAGAGTACTGAGACATTTGTCTGTGCGTGAAAAATTTCCTGGCCACAATCACTCATAGAGAACTAAGACTTTTGTTTTTGTGTGAACAATTTCCTGGCCACAATCACTCATGGAGTACCAAGACGTTTGTTTGTGTGTGAACAACTTCCTGGCCACAATCACTCATAGAGTACTGAGACATTTGTCTGTGCGTGAAAAATTTCCTGGCCACAATCACTCATAGAGAACTAAGACTTTTGTTTTTGTGTGAACAATTTCATGGCCACAATCACTCATAGAGTACCAAGACGTTTGTTTGTGTGTGAACAGTTTCCTGGCCACAATCACTCATAGAGTACTAAGACGTTTGTTTGTGTGTGAACAATTTCCTGGCCACAATCACTCATAGAGTACTAAGACGTTTGTTTGTGTGTGAACAACTTCCTGGCCACAATCACTCATAGAGTACAAAGACGTTTGTTTGTGTGTGAACAATTTCCTGGCCACAATCACTCATAGAGTACTAAGACGTTAGTTTGTGTGTGAACAACTTCCTGACCATAATTTCACTCATAGAATAGTGAAGCTTCCAGGGATTAATTGTTATGTTGAGACGTAGAAGTGATTCCATTTTGAAAGTCCTAGGTCAAAGGTCAAGCTTGAGAAATAAGCGGCGGTGTTGGAGGTCTGCGCTGAAATGTTTCCCGGTGTTGGTTCTCGGAGCTAGGATTTAGTTAATGAACAATCTCGCCCTTTCCCTTTTCGGGGGAGGCTGACTACTTTGTTATTTTCTCACAACTGGCTATCCTTTTGCCTAGCATTCGTATGGCAGCAGATCGATCCCAGCCAAGGACCGTAAGTTTAAGCTGTTTACTGGGGAGGCCACTGCTGTGTTTAGGCACTGCAATGGTTGGGGGTGGGGGTGAACTGAAACCAGACACCTTTAACCTTTATTCTACAACACTATGTACAAATTTCTAGTCAATGATATGGATAGGAAGGTATTTTGGATGTTTCAAATAATTTAAAGGATAATACCCACGTTTTTATACTATTAATATTTTGATGTAATATATTTCCATGCTTAAAAGATAACAAAATATATTTTTCTTTGGAAATGTTTAAATGACATATCCAATGCTGATACAGTGTTGGCGCGAAATTTGGTTTTCATATTTAGAATACGAAAATGTCAGAGGCACAATAATTGAAAGAATTTAAGATGCAAAACTAATGATATTATTTAGCATGGATTAGCCTTATACACTACAGAGCCTTATAAAATGCAATGGGCTCAAGAAAGAGTAAACCTAATCAGTGTCCTTGACATTTCTTAAACTGTAGCTCAATTCTTCTTCTTCTTTAGGAAGTTCAGCAAGAGATGGCACGACTGAGGACTCTGAGAGCTTCTACCCTGGTGGCCCATCTCCACCAGCTTCGCGACAACTACCTAGCTTCCTGACTCCTCGCAATGCATCTCTGATTTTTGGACAAAGGACTTCGTATCACGCCCGTCCGAGGTTCAGGACATGATAAATGTTTCATCCAGAATGCCCTCCAGTGGATGTGTTTTTTCCGCAGTGATTATTCAAACGTAGATTTACACTTTACACCGTAATCTTTTCCTTCTTCTTAGGCGTTGGAGTGTCTTCCAAGAGATTTGGAGGAGCCGTTGCAGAGGCTTTCCCACCCTTACCTTTCACCATCCTCTTCTTACTACTACTTCAATCGAAGAATGTTTTGGAAAGGGATCCCAAGTATAAATTTGATATATATTAATGTGTTCGCCTCTCGGCGGGAGTGGCAAACCCTCTTAGCTTTCATCGCTTTGTCTTTTTGCAAATAATTAGTTGTTAAGTCATGATTGATAGATAAATGCACTCTCTTTAACGCATTTTAGCCATAAATGAAATATATACCTATTTTTGGACATGGGTTGCGAAAAGTTCTGTTATTCGCATAGCCTGTCAAAATAGCACTTTCTTAATAATTATGTATTACATGTAGTTTAGTTCCATTTAATCAGATCACAAGTAAATACCTGTATCAATGCGTATGTTGGTATTACAAGTGCAATATTTGATAAAATATTGGATTATTTTGACAAGACAGATTTGAGAATTCTAACAAAAATATTCACCATCAACACCCCGCTTCACTGTATATTCTTCCTGATGAATTACAGTAACAAATGATACGTAATTCAATTTCGATGCAATTTAGATGTAAATAAACAATGCAAGTACGTTTACGTAAGTAGTGAACTTCCCGTTTACTTTGCAATACAATTTGCCCATCTACATACAAGTTCGTTATTATGAGGAATTTCACATTTAATCTTGATGACACCTTTGTATCCAATTCACTAGTGTACCTATATAAACAAGAGTATCGTCATACGGGTTACCATATACTGCGTTGATGGGCGCCATTTTGTTCCCAGGTGGCAGGCCACCAGCCACCATGTTAGCTAGATTTATGCAATTCTTTATATTATATGAATGCAGAATCATGCCATTCACTGTTGGTTTCACTTTCTATACAGGTATTAACAAGTGATCACTTCATTCGATTTAGTGGCTTCCAGTTAGATACATTCTAAAGAGAGCGTGGAGTATATTTTCCTTCACTTTTAATTGCTATGATGTAAACAGAACAGCAAAACCTAAGTTGACGAAATAACAACAAAAACAACACGTGTGTTTCTCAACAGATAAACAAGGTTTCGTAACACATCTGTCAAAGATAACAGGAAAACCATTGTCTCACACGCTTTTGCTTGCTTTGAGGAAACGGAGCTAAAACAATTTTGACAAATAATCATAATTACGATTGAACAATGTTTTTAAATTCATTACCAGCTCGATTTTATGGTTCCTGGCAAGACCAATTTGAATAGGGTGTAATTCCAGCCTCATTTTAAGGTCACTTGAAAATGAGCACTGTTCTAAGGATGAACATCACGGCGATGATATGATACCTTAAATTCTCGTCATATACACAAATCATATATTTTCCATCCGTTAATCTTGTGTTTTATACATTTCTGACCGTTATTGTTGGCGCAAACCATTCTTTTAGTGTGTTTTCTCACATCCTGGTAAAGGAATAATGGAGGATGCTAGTGGGAAACCAGTATATTTCACCAAAAAACTCAGGCCTATTGGCAACTATGCATAAATCACCCATAAACCAATTGAAAAAAAAAATGTATGTCATGGAAAACCGGGGTTATTAGGTGAGGGAAACCATAGTCGTAAAGTAATCATATTTAATTAATATACATCTTAACCTAAGGAAGCGTGTCCCACTAGACATTCGAAAGACTGTAGATGTTAAGGCTTTCAAGAGGTAACTGAAGCCTTTCTTATTTTCCAAGTGCTTCGATAATGTGGATTTGACAACAAACGAGCAATATGTGGTGTGAAATGTTGAGTGATTTTGAACGAGCATGATGAAATGACTGTGGAGGTCCTTTAGTTAGTTGGGTTCCTCTGCTGTGTAGGACCAGAAAAGTAGTAACCCTTAAAGTAAAGTAATATCTTGGCGGTTTCGCTCCTTGTGACACCATCTTAAACATTAAGTAAAGCATTATGCCATTTATTCTTACCCTAAATGCCTTTACAAATAGATTATATCTGCGTAACCATAGAATACACATATGGCGGCTATTAAGTAACCTAAGAGAATGTTTTAAATATTATTAATTGCCTAAATATATTGCATTCCTCTCAAACTATCAATAACCTCCAGGTAGCCATCCTGTAACTTATAATAATGTTATCCTTTGACCTTATCAATCGGTATCCAAAGCTCTTCTTTAGAAAGAAAAGAAAGAAAAAAAGAAACTACAGCTGAAGAGGATGTCGATCCGGAAATTTTATTTAATTCAGAATGTTATGTAATGATTATGATTGTTCGTTCATTTAAAAACGGCTTGCCTTAAAACAAGGCATTGTCTCTTGCGTTGGCAGTCCGTAAATGATTACGAGAAAGAAAGAAACGTTTAGGTCCCAAGAGCACTTGATGTTAGCTAATGCGCGATGTCAATATTAGGCCTACCTCCACAAAATCGTCAGCAAATGGTTTGAAACACTACTCTACTGTACAATTTAATGTATTTATGTAGATGTATCCGTATAGTTGATACAGTGTTGGCGAGAAATTAAGTTTTCATATTATTGCCTCTCGTGTAGACTTAATATTTATAGAAAGATAGTTCGGTGTTCTTCAAATATGTGATCTACCGAGTTGTTTTCATTCCAATATGTAATCTATCGAGCTGTTTTATTGCTCGTTTCGCTGGCAAAGAACAAGAGACATCACTGCTCCTGTGAACTGGCAAGCGGTACATATTTCGGGGATATTTTCAAACTTTTAATGGTTTTTGCCCAGCACGATCTACTCATAGATGACATGCAATAAATAGCAGATCTCTGTCATAGATTGGTAGATCGCAAACTTTTGGTAGAGCACCAATGGTTCTTAGGTTAGTTTTGTCATCGTTAGCACAGACTTCCTGGAAAAAAATCCGAATCGGGTATCAGTGTAATATGACTTCCAGTAACATAGGTTTAGATAATGTTTCTATTGATATTGACGAGACATTACCGTCGGTCTCAAATTATATTTAAGTCGCACGGTTCACTCAGAATTTAGTGTAGGAATTTTTTGAGTGTTGTAGTTATAGTTGAAGGAATAATGTCCAATGCACTTTCTTGAGAGGGAAAAACTATATGATTAAATGCAAGTAAGCTTTATTCGGAAGAAAATTATGCCAACAACAAAGGTTATGTAATTTTCCTTGGTTGATAAGATTTGGTTTGAATACTAGAAGGGATATCTTCAATTTTACAAATAATCGAAACCAGACAAATAAGATTTAACGATGCTAAGTTTTGACTTGTTCGAAATCCTTTTTTTTTCTTGGGGGGGGGGGGGGGGTGTCAGACCGCTTCAAACTTGAGTATATGATTTCCACATAGATATTTGAAGAAATACGACTTTGATTATATGTTTTAAAGTGTATCTTGTAACCTTGCCTGAAATCACTCCACGGCTTCAAAGCGGGATTCACACGGTCGAACGGTTTGTTGAACCCGGTTGTCGAACCTGCTTGTCAAACGGTTCGAAGATGTGTCGTTCAGTCACAAATGCATAAGGTTTGTGGACAATGAAGCCCCGCCCACAAAAGTCAGGCGAGAACAGACTTTTTTCGAACCGTTCGACAAACAAATAACCCGTTTACACTTTCAAACATCACTTCAAACGCTTGTCTGTCGAACCGTGTCCGACGAACCATTCGACCGTGTAAACCGCTCTTAAAGGTCCATTGTGAATGTCCTATGCTATTCGACCGAGGTTAACTCAGCCATTATCCGAAGTGATACAAATTTTCTTTAAAAAAAATAATTAACTTGAAAGCGAGATATTTCGAGGATATAGATACAGTTCATTAGAATTCGGACATAACTTTGCAGAACAATGTTGAATTATTTCTTGTCTCTTTGGGAGGCAAAAGACGATGTTCCACAAATAAGTACACTAGGCTATCCGTCCCTGGACGTTTATGTGTGTATAAACACTCATTGTAAATAGGCATATGTTTAAGTCACATTGATGCACCATGGAAAGCATGATAGACACATGATTTCAAAACTATGAGCAGATATATTTCAACAGTTGAATGCCAATGAAGGCAGAATAAAGCGGGAAATGATAGACTGGCTGAGGTGATTTAACTGTATTTGTTGAGGGGATTTAACTGTATTTGATGAGGTGATTTAACTGTATTTGTTGAGGTGATTTAAGTGTATTTGTTGAGTTGATTTAACTGTATTTGTTGAGGTGATTTAACCGTATTTGTTGAGGTGATTTAACTGTATTTGTTGAGTTGATTTAACTGTATTTGTTGAGGTGAATTAACTGAATTTGATGAGGTGATTTAACTGAATTTATTGGCTTTATTTCATTTTCAATCACAAAGGCGCCAGAAATATAATGTCAATGCGTTCATCAAGTAAAAAATAAGTTATAGCAAGGCATAGAAGTACTATTTCGTTTATTCGACGGCCATTGGTTTAATGCAATATTACCACTTTGCTGAAAGAGACAGAATCATCCCATATAAACTCATCTGAAATGGCATCAGTTTTTAAAGTTGTTTCATTTTCAATACGAGATCCCAAGTACCATAGATATGAAATGGTACTAGATTGGATTACCTGCCCAAATGATAAGCTTGACTTGACGTGCGCCATCTTTTGACTAGCGTGGTTGGGCACCACAGTAAGGGATTGGGCTTGCCAGGCTGACGTTCTGGTGAGCATCTATTCTGGAATTGAAACCTCTACACCTCTAAACAGTTTACAGCTACTGATATAATCCATAATCGACCTTTATGAAATTCTCAAAGGTAATAATCATTCTGGTTCCATGACTTGATCACTGCATTTTGAAGTCCTGTGGTATTTCCTTGTGGTTTCCAGACGCCCTGAGGACATTGGCTAAAAGCGGACTTGTTTTCCTTAGGAAATACCAACTCATCATCTATTCTAAGTTTAAAACCATTTTCATAGAAATTTCTTTGTTTAACGAAAGTAAGCGATATACAGACAGTATATATTAAAATGGAGAAGTTTGACTTGAATATAGATAATACTTTTAGTCTTGCACTTAAAAGGAATTTTTTTTATTTAATCTATGTTTAAAACATAGCCTTACATTTTCAGAGAAATTTCTTTGTTGAACAAAAGTAAGCCATATGCAGACAGTATACATTAAAATGGTGATTTTAATATAGATAATACCTTTAGTCTTGTACTTAAATAGAGTTGTGTTTTTTTTTTTTCAGGGTTCAACATCTTTTAATTATTTTGTATTGAAAATATATATCCTATTTATGACATAAATATGCAAAATGCTGTTTCTGGTACTTCATTGGTTTGCAGTGTGTGTTAATAATCAAAATATGTTAATAATGAAAGAAAATTTTTTTCCATCGGTGTGGGTTTACAAAACAATGTTATATTTCCGATTTGTTATTACTATTATTAGTACTAGCTAAGCTACAACCCTAATTGGAAAAGCAAGATGCTATAAGCCCAAGGGCTCCAACAGGGAAAAATATATCAGTGAGGAAAGGGAATAAGGAAGTAAACAAACAATCTGAGAAATAATGAACAATTAAAATGAAATATTTTAAAAAGAGTAACATCAAAACAGGTATTTAATAAATAAACTATCAAAAAGACTTATGTCAGCCTGTTCAACATAATAAACATTTCCTGCTAGTTTGAACTTTTGTACTGTTGCACACGAATACATGTACATTTTTAATTATAATAATAGTAATAATAACAATAATAATATTAATGATAAAAAATAATGATAGCTACTTGTTGTGTACATTGTATATACACTTGTATTTTGTACAGCCATAGTAGGATTATAAGCATTAGCACCCAACTTCGACACTTTCCACTGATAGCTCATAGACGATGAATATTTGAATATTTTATTCTTCTCATCATCATATTTCTATTTCCGTTTCCATTTTTCATGATTATGGCTTCTAAGGTGCCTTTTATATAAAAAGAATAATAAAAGTTGTATGTAGCGTAAGTTGTAAGCTAGGTCAATTGATTGGCTAGAGACGCTGATGGTTTTCTGACGTAATACTCTCACCTGTGTGTAGACACTTCCGGCATTGCGGTGTACATAGGCATCTAATGAATAAAGATTAAAGCAGATGAGGAGTTCTCATTAACCTTTTGATATTTGTGTCCGTCATGGGGATGATATTACCTTAGTCAGCAGTGGTTCTTAAACTTTTTTTGCCTTGCACCCCCCTTCTGCTTTAAGCATAGATCCCATGCCCCCCCCCCTTGAAATTTCTGCCAAAGTAGAAAGTATTATTTCAATAAAATAAACATTGTTCATAGAAAATGGGTAAAATAAATATATTATGATGAAACAAAATTTTATCATAATCTTTTTTCAAACTGTTTTACCATTATACAGATTACAGTGATTACATTGAGAGAAAATACTGGAAAAAAATACAAATTACTGCAAAAATAAACATAATTTTTACTCTTAATACAATCATTCATGGATCATGACCACATAAAAAAATTACACATCATCCTTAGTAATTGATTTATCCATATAGATGTAGTATTGTAAAACAAAAGCCATCATAATTACAACATTTTTATTTTCATTGTTACTATTTTAACTACTTGCGCCCCCCTTGAAAGCTCCTGGCGCCCCCTAGGGGGCCGCCCCCCCCCCCCCCCCCCCCCGAGTTTAAGAATCACTGCGGCTTAGTGGATAAGGGGGTGGTCAGTCAGTATCTCTTGGTACGTGGCCTTCCTGTTCTGGCGTGAAGAATATCACTGCGGTTAGAGAGTTATTGGGTCCTTTGACTGGCCAGACTGTACTACAATGGATCACTCTCTCTCTGGTTACGGCTCATTTTGTCTTTGCCTATACATACACTGAATAGTCTGGCCTATTCTTTCCACATTCTCCTCTGTCCTTATACACCTGACAACCTAAAGTTATCAAACAATTCTTCTTTGCTCAAGGGGTTAACCACTCAGTACTACAGTGGATCCTTCTCTCTGGTTACGACTCATTTTGTCTTTACCTATACATACACTGAATAGTCTGGCCTCTTCTTTCCACATTATTCTCTGTCCTTTTACACCTGACAACGCTGAGCTTACCAAACAATTCTTCACGCAAGGGGTTAACTACTGTAGTGTAATTGTTCAGTGGCCACTTTCCTCTTGGTAAGGGTAGAGAGGACTCTTAAGCTATGGTAATCAGCTCTTCTAGGAGAAGGGCACTCAAAAATCAAACCATTGTTCTCTAGTCTTGGGTAGTTCCATAGCCTCTGTACCATGGTCTTCCACTGTCTTGGATTAAAGTTCTCTTTCTCTTGTTTTTTTTTCTTTTTGAAGTTTTTATAGATTATAAATGAAAGATTTAATTTAATGCTGTTACTGTTCTTAAAATGTTTTATTTTGATTGTTTATTGCTTTGCTTGTATTTTATTTATTTCCTTGTTTCCTTTCTTCACTGGGCCATTTTTCCATGTTGGAGCCCTTGGGCTTATAGCATCTTGCTTTTCCAACTAGAGTTGTAGCTTGGCTTGTGATAATAATAATAATAATAATAATAATAATAATAATAATAATAATAATAACACGGGAAATGTTAAAGATTTTAACGCAACATTGACTAGTTATCTGCATCATTTACTTCTAGTATTTATCCATTTAGTTTTAACATGTGAATTTATAAAAAAGATTTTCTGTGTTTATAATCATATTGATGACGAGGCTTCAATGTAGATATATGTTGAGAGTTCATGTTACGAACATTCTACTGCACAACAGTTTAGATGTTCAAGGATGAATGTGGCAGTATTTTTTTTTCTTTTATGGAGCCATCCCTTGTTGAGGTAAAGAAAAAAAATGACCTACCTCATAATGTCATTGGAATTATTATTATTATTATTATTATTATTATTATTATTATTATTATTATTATTAGCTAAGCTACAACCCTAGTTGGAAAAGTAAGATGCTATAAGCCCAAGTGTTCCAACAAGGAAAAATAGCCCAGTGAGGAAAGGATATAAGGAAATAAATAAACGGTTTGAGAAATAATGAACAATTGAAAAAAAATTATCTTAAAAACAGTAACAACATTAAAACAGATATCTCATATATAAACTATAAAATGTCTTATGTCAGCCTGTCCAACATAAAAGCATTTGCTGCAAGTTTGAACTTTTGAAGTTCTAATGGTGAAGAGAAAATATGTTGAGTACAAAGGCCTAATGAATATTTATTTTATGTAAAAGCTATGAAATCTTTCATCAGCCACCCGTTGAGATACTACAGCTAGAGAGTAATTAGGTCTTTTAGTTGGCCAGATAGTACAACACGGAACCCTTTCTGGTTAGGGCTCATTTTTCTTTCGTCTACACATACACCGAATAGTGTGGTCTATTCTTTAAGCATTCTCCTCTTCCCTCATACATCTGACAACACTAAGATAACAGGAAAATTCCTCTTTACCTAAGGGGTTAACTACTGCACTGTAAGTGTTCAGTGGCTACTTTCCTCTTGGTAAGGGTAGAAGAGACTCCTTAGCTATGGCAAGCAGCTCTTCTAGGAGAAGGACACTCCGAAATCCAACCATTGTTCTCTAGTCTTGGGTAGTACCGTAGCCTCTGTACCATGGTCTTCCACTGTCTTGGGTAAGAGTTCTCTTGCTTGAGGATACATTAAGAAGGGCACTCCATTGTATGTCATTTCTCTTCCTCTTACGTTAAATTTTTATTGTTTATATAGGAAATATTTATTTTAATGTTGTTACTGTTCTTAAAATATCTCATTTTTCCCTGTTTCCTTTCCTCACTGGACTATTTTGCCTGTTGGAGCCCCTGGGCTTATAGCTTCCTACTTTTCCAACTAGGGTTGTAGCTTAGCAAGTAATAATAATAATAATAATAATAATAATAATAATATAACTTTTTTTAAATATTTCGTAATAATTCCAATGACATTATGAGGTAGGTTATTTTTTTTCTTGAAACCTTTAATTCCTAATTACCTGACAAAAAAGACAAAAAGATAAGAGAGAGAGAGAGAGAGAGAGAGAGAGAGAGAGAGAGAGAGCGTCCTTTATTGAAAGAGAAAATGCACTTTGGTTGAAGGCAGGTGTGTGTGTGTAAAAGAGAGAGAGAGAGAGAGAGAGAGAGAGAGAGAGAGAGAGAGTTTATCGTCTTTTATTACAAAGAGAAAATTCACTTTGATTATGACTTTGGATAGAGAGAGAGAGAGAGAGAGAGAGAGAGAGAGAGAGAGTTACAAGGAGTTACAAGGATTTTGGATGTCTCATTGACTTTTTAGTCTTATAATATTGCCTAACTTATTGTTGACCTCGTTTACTGTGTTACTGTCTATTACATCCGCTGGAAGTCTATTCCGCGAGAGAGAGAGAGAGAGAGAGAGAGAGAGAGAGAGAGAGAGCATCCTTTATCGAAAAGAAAATGCACTTTGGTTATGTATTTAGATAGGAAAAGCAGGTGAGAGAGAGAGAGAGAGAGAGAGAGAGAGAGAGATTCCCCAGGAGTTCCAAGATAAGTTACTCAGTCATCTCTTCTGACAGATGGAACCCTGGGATTTTCCTCTTTCATTCAGATCAGCTGTAACACAAAATCTCGCCTTTACGTCTTTGTCACTCATCTTCTTCCACGAACAAACAACCGTTTGAGGTCTAGTGCCTTGTGCCAAGAGCACCCGCCCCCCCCCCCCCCGCCAAGGGTGTGATGACGTCCTCAAGAGTTTTGCGAAATCATTACCTCCCACTTTAAAGAGGTGTCCTACGGATGAGCCAACATTGGGCTGTCCCGTCCAAGGAAACCTTGAAGGATACTGACGTCATCTGGGATGTGGTGGGATATGTAAGGGATGGTTGGTGCCTTGGTTGGGGGTGGGGGGGGGGGGTTGTGAAAGGAGGCTAATGGTGTCTGTTGAGCAATAGGATCTAGGAAAATTTTTGAGTTCTGTTCTAACGGGGGATGTTGATGTTCGACAATTCAGTTCTACCTATCATTAATATTTTTTACCTCCGCCGACGAAGTTGGAAGGAGGCTATATTTTACCCTTTGTTTATGTGTTTGCGTGTGTGTGTGTGTGTGTGTGTGTGTAAGAACAGCTTTCTACCTTTCATTAATATTTTTACATCCACCAACGAAGTTGTAAGGGGATTAGGTTTTACCCCTTGTTTGTGTATGTGTGTATGTTTGGTCGTGAACAGCCTCCTGGCCACAATTTCAACCGTAGAGTAATAAAACTTACAGGGATTAACTGTTATGTAATAAGCTAGAAATTATTAGATTTTGGAAGGTCAAGGTCAAGGTCAAAACTCAAGGTCACGGTCAAGCAGTAGGTCGAGAAATAAGCTTCCGCGGCGGAGGTCTGCGCTATACTGAGTGCCCCTCCAATTGGGTTGTTTTATGCCTTTGCTGTACAGATGATAACAAATAACCTTTCCAATAACCATCAATATAAGACTTTGATGCATAATTGTGTTGGCCGATGTGGTAACGTCCCTGATTGGTGATCACCAGACTGGGGTTCGAGTCCAGCTCAAACACGTTAGTTTTCCTTGGTCGCTGCAACCTCACCATCCTTGTGAGCTAAGGATGGGAGGTTTGGGGGAGCCTGCAGGTTGCAGGTCTACCTTCTGAGTCATCAGCAGCCATTGCCTGACCCTCCTTGGTCCTAGTTTGTTTGGAGAGGGGGCTTGAGCGCTTATCATACATACATATATGTATATATGGTCAGCCTCTAGGGCATTGTCCTGCTTGCTTGGGCTATGTCACTGCCGCTTGTCTCAGCCATGCATGAGTGGCCTTTAAATCTTTAATTAACCTTGAAGAAAAAGTCTAGTGTACTCTAAATATGTAATATTTGAAGACTATAGAATGCGTGGCTATTTTCCTCTTCCAAGAAACTGATCGCCTCTGGTAAATACCAGCTTCTGTTGAATTGATTGCATGGAGTGTTGTAATGGAAACAAATTGGTGATATTACGGTACAGTCCCACCCAGCGCCATTACTGCTTGCTAGTACATAGGAGCTTGATGTTTTTCTTCTTTCGAGCGAAATGAGCGCACGGCGGAGCAAACTCATTATGCTGTCGAAATATTAATGAAATCTAATGATTTTTGCTCAAATATATATGTGCGCATATGCATTGTATATATATATATATATATATATATGAGTGTGTGTGTCTGTTTACCTATGAAAAGCAGTCTACATTTTTCATTTTTGGTTTCTTAGAAAGGCAGTAATGTCCTCGTATTTCAGGGTTGCAATGAGTCAAGTTAGTGTGTGCCTTTCCGATTTCCGTCATCCAAGGATAGGAAGATTAGGAAAGATTTTTTAACTTCTAAACATATTATGTGGTTGACTTTTTTCGAACATGTTTAATATGGATTATTAGATGCTAAGGTTAATCAACGTTGAGTTAAATGCTCGATGTGAATTCTATGGGATGGTATTCATACGTGTAATCAATAAGGAAAGCATTATCCAAAAATAATTAAATGGGTTAATATCAATGATTTGCTTATTGATGGTCTTTAGGGAGAAAACTATTTTATTGCATTTATTTTTTTCGGAGTTTACTATATATATATATATATATATATGTGTGTGTGTGTGTGTGTATACAAATACACACACGCACACACACACATATATATATATATATATATGTATGTATGTATATATATGTGTGTGTGCAAATACAAATACATACATACATATATATATATATATATATATACATATATATATACACATAAATCTATCGCTATACACAAATACACACACATACACACTTTATATATATATTTATATATATATATATATATATATATTATATATATATATATTATATATATATATATATATATGCATGTATGTATGTATGTATTATATTTCCTGCAGTGGACTAGAAACGGCTACATTTGTGTGTGAACATATGCATGTGTATATACCCAAATATATGCATATATATCTAATAGCAGAATGGGGTGGTTTTGCCATATAATTACCTGTTCTAGATGACCGGCCGAAGTGCTCAGACAATCTTCCTCTGTAATGCCAACCCCAATCTGCTAACAGAGACCATTCACAAAGTGAGGACCAACCAATGTCAAAGCAGCATTTTTCCTTCTTGACCACTTCCCAGAGTAGTCTCAACTTCGTGATAATGGAGGTAATATTTCAGCACCAACTTGGGCCGGGAGCACACTAGTGACTCTGTGGCGCCACAAGGCCACAGCATCGTGTGGTGGGGATGTGGTCTCCCATAGGTTCCATTGCTGTCAAGTTTTGCTGCGCAAACTAGCAACTTTGGCAAGCGACTGTGGCTCTCTGTCGCTCATCCTCGCCACAGGCGTGGCGTGGTATTGAAAACAATGGAAACCTATGGGAGACCACATCCCCGCCACTCGATGCTGTGGCTTTGTGGCGCCACAGAGTTGCTAGTGTGCTCCTGGCCTTAAAACTTGGGCCGGACAACATACGAATCATCTTATGTTTCATTTTAATTTATGTGAGTTTATAGTGCTAGCTCTTTGAATGTTTTCATTTAGATTAATCTTGTAGTTTTAATTCATTTTATTTTATTTCATAAAGTTTTAGAGTGTTCGTTTTAAACATTTCGTTTTAAATATTTATCAAACTACTGTATGTTTTAACTAATACATATGTGTATTTTTGTAGCTTTTGTTGATGGAAATAGATTTTCCGAAAGCTTAGCAAGCAATAAAGATGTATATCATAACTCTGGTACTATTATTCGTATATATATGTATGTATATATAAATATATATGTATATATATATATATATATGTATATATATATATATATATGTGTGTGTATATATATAACTATATATATATATATATATATGTATATATATATATATATATGTATATATATATATATATATATATGCTAAATGCATGTGTGAAAAATAAATAAAACTTCCATATCATCAAACACATCTTTATCTAGTTGTAAAGTGTAGATTTGTTGATAAATTTTGGTAGTTGATATAATTCAGCCGATCATCCATGATTGGTAATACATCATAACCATTAACGTATAATGTAGAATTGCCAATTGTTTTTTTTTTTCTATCTTCCAATTAATCATCCAAAGTAATCCAAGTAGAGAGAGAGAGAGAGAGAGAGAGAGAGAGAGAGAGAGAGAAAAGGAGATTTCCTAACTGGACATCCTTGACCTGACCTGTCTCAACCCAGTCAAACTACATCTTATCTAGCTACTACGTAACACATGTCGCAATGAACTATGAACATGCTAACCGCCCGAAACTTTACGCAGACGATTATTGTTAACCACTGGTTATCTGCTATAAATAACAGTTAACCACATTTACATTCTTCGAGTATAGATATATAGGCCTACTAACCAACTCGGAAATGTAACCGTAAAACTCGTTTTCAAGCATTTTACTCGCATTCATTACCTCCGCTAACGAAGTTGGAAGGTGGTTATGTTTTTGCCCTGTGTTTGTTTGTTTGTTTGTGTTTGAAAGTTTGTGAAGAGCTTCCTGTCCACAATTTTAATCGTAGGGTAATGAAACTTGCATGAATTATCTGTTATGTAAAAATCTGGAAATTATTAAATTTTAGGTCAATGTCAAAAGGTCAAGGTCACTGTCAAGCAAAATGTCCAATTCCCGTGATCAGCCACAAGTTTAGACATCGTTGTCATAGAGACTTCAAAAGTGGTTCCTATTTGAGTGTATGAAAATCCACGCAAATTAATACATGGTAAAGTTCAAAGGTCAAGGTCGAGCAAAAGGTCGAGAAATAAGTTGCCGCGGCGGAGGTCTGCGCTTTACTTAGCTCACCTCTAGTTTCCTAATGTATTCAATATAGAGTAACCCACCTTAGACATGTATCAGATCAAAGTGAGATTTTTAAATTTTATAACTATTATCCTCTCCACATTAAGCGACCGTACTTAGCCATATCCTCTGTACCATGGTCTTCTACTGTCTTGAGTCAAAGTTCTCTTGCTTGAGGGTACATTCGGGCGCACTATTCTATCTAATTCTCTTACTCTTGTTTAGTTAAAGTTTTTATAGTTTGTATATGAAATATTTATTCTAATGTTGTTACTGTTCTTGAAATATTTTATTTTTCCTTATTTCCTTTCCTTACTGGCCTAATTTCCCTGTTGGGGCCCTTGGGCTTATAGCATCCTGCTTTCCCAACCAGGGTTGTAGCTTAGCAAGTAAAAATAATAATAATAATAATAATAATAATAATAATAATAATAATAAGGATAGGGAAGTGGGGAAAATGGGGAAAGGAAGAGTACCCCTGGATACAATCCAGTTTATAGCTCAAAGGCAGGTACTCGGTATGGGAAAGATTAAGGAAATAGGGAGAAAGAGAAGTACAGGAGAAGAATAAAAGAGAGGGGCAGACCCTCTTGCGATATTAGATAATTGTCATTATTCGTAAGTATTTCTTAGCAAGTAATAATGACAATACTTAAGTCTTCCATAATCTGTCTTCTATCCTTTTCAACTGTTTATGTCTAACGGATAACTGAGGAGGAAATCTCAAACACGTGTAGATTTTTAAAGTATTTTAATACTTAGCAAGTAATACCAACAATAATACTCAAGTATTAATATACTTTTAAAATCTACACGCGTTTGAGATTTCCTCCTCAGTGATCCGTTAGAGATAAACAGTTGAAAAGGATAAGAAATAGATTATGCAAGACTTATTCGACCCGTTTGAGGTTGGGTAGGAAATACCTTTCGTTGTGAAGTCTCCTTCTCTCAAGGTCTCATTGATAGAAAATCACCAAATTGATTTATTGAGTGAAAGCAACTCTGAAGCAAATATACACTGAAATTTAGAGGTTATTATTATTATTATTATTATTATTATTATTATTATTATTATTATTATTATTATTATTATCATCATCATCATTATTATTATTATCATCTCCGCCAACGAAGTAGGAAGGAGGTTACGTTTTGCCCTTTGTTTGTGTGTTTGTTTGTTTGTGAACAGCTTCCTGGCCACAATTTTAATCGTAGAGTTATGAAACTTCCAGGGATTAACTGTCATGTAATAAAAATGGAAATCATTAAATTTTGGAAGATCAAAATCGAAGGTCAAGGTCACGGTCGAGCAAAAGATCGAGAAATAAGCTGCCGCGGCGGAGGTCTGTGCTCGACTAAGTGCTCCTGTAGTTATTGTTAATATTATTATTATTATTATTATTATTATTATTATTATTATTATTATTATTATTATTATTATTATTATTAGCCAAGCTACAACTTTAGATAGAAAACAGGAATGAAACAGGTGCCCAGGCCCCCTACTCCTAGTATAGAAAAAAGAAATAAAACGAAGTAAAGAATAGCTATAAAAGAGGAATAAGAAAGATATATAACAAATAAAAGAAATGAAGATAAATGAGATGAATAGGCAAATTTGATCATTCCAGCTACGATGACCATTTCAGTTATGGCGTCACAGTACATAAACAAATCAATCAAAGTGATTGTTTTAGACATACTGACTTCCTCTGATCTTTGGGTTGTGGTGGCCGATGTGGTAACGTCCCCGACTGGTGAACGCCAGACTGGGGTTCGAGTCCAGCTCAAACTCGTTAGTTTTCCTTGGTCGCTGTAACCTCACCATCCTTGTGAGCTAAGAATGGGGGATTTGGGGGAGCCAATAGGTCTACCTTCTGAGTCATCAGCAGCCATTGCCTGACCCTCCTTGGTCCTAGTTTGTTTGGAGAGGGGGCTTGAGCGCTTATCATACATACATATATGTATATATGGTCAGTCTCTAGGGCATTGTCCTGCTTGCTTGGGCTATGTCACTGTCGCTTGTCTCAGCCATGCATGAGTGGCCTTTAAATCTTTAATTAACCTTGAAGAAAAAGTGTAGTGTACTATAAATATGTAATATTTGAAGACTATAGAATGCGTGGCTATTTTCCTCTTCTAAGAAACTGATCTCGCCTCTGGTAAATACCAGCTTCTGTTGAATTGATTGCATGGAGTGTTGTAATGGAAACAAATTGGTGATATTACGGTAGTGTCCCACCCAGCGCCATTCTTTCGCGAGCGAAATGAGCGCACGGCGGAGCAAGCTCATTACGCTGTCGGAATATTAATGAAATCTAATGATTTTTGATCAAATATATATGTGCGAATATGCATTATATATATATATATATATATATGTGTGTGTGTGTGTGTGTGTGTGTGTTTACCTATGAAAAGCAGTCTACATTTTTTATTTTTGGTTTCTTAGAAAGGCAGTAATGTCCTCGTATTCCAGGGTTGCAATGAGTCAAGTTAATGTGTGCCTTTCCGATTTCAGTCATCCAAGGATAGGAAGATTAGGAAAGATTTTTTTAACATCTAAACTTATTATGTGGTTGACTTTTTGTTTAATATGGATTATTAGATGCTAAGGTTAATCAACGTTGAGTTAAATGCTCGATGTGAATTCTATGGGATGGTATTCATACGTGTAATCAATAAGGAAAGCGTTGTCCAAAAATAATTAAATGGGTTAATATCAATGATTTGCTTATTGATGGTCTTTAGGGAGAAAACTATTTTATTGCATTTATTTTTTTCGGAGTTTACTATATGTATATATATATATATATATATATGTGTGTGTGTGTGTGTATACAAATACACACACGTACACACACATATACATATATATATATATATATATATGTATGTATGTATATATGGGTGTGTGTGCAAATACAAATACATACATATATATATATATATATATACTGTATATATATATATATATATACTCTATATATATATATATATATACATATATATATATATATATACATATGTCTATATATACACATAAATCTATCGATATACACAAATACACACACATACACACATATGCATACATATATTCACATAGACACATATATATGTATATACACACTTTATATATATATTTATATATATATATATATATATATGCATGTATGTATGTATGTATTATATTTCCTGCAGTGGACTAGAAACGGCTACATTTGTGTGTGAACATATGCATGTGTATATACCCAAATATATGCATATATATCTAATAGCAGAATGGGGTGGTTTTGCCATATAATTACCTGTTCTAGATGACCGGCCGAAGTGCTCAGACAATCTTCCTCTGTAATGCCAACCCCAATCTGCTAACAGAGACCATTCACAAAGTGAGGACCAACCAATGTCAAAGCAGCATTTTTCCTTCTTGACCACTTCCCAGAGTAGTCTCAACTTCGTGATAATGGAGGTAATATTTCAGCACCAACTTGGGCCGGGAGCACACTAGTGACTCTGTGGCGCCACAAGGCCACAGCATCGTGTGGTGGGGATGTGGTCTCCCATAGGTTCCATTGCTGTCAAGTTTTGCTGCGCAAACTAGCAACTTTGGCAAGCGACTGTGGCTCTCTGTCGCTCATCCTCGCCACAGGCGTGGCGTGGTATTGAAAACAATGGAAACCTATGGGAGACCACATCCCCGCCACTCGATGCTGTGGCTTTGTGGCGCCACAGAGTTGCTAGTGTGCTCCTGGCCTTAAAACTTGGGCCGGACAACATACGAATCATCTTATGTTTCATTTTAATTTATGTGAGTTTATAGTGCTAGCTCTTTGAATGTTTTCATTTAGATTAATCTTGTAGTTTTAATTCATTTTATTTTATTTCATAAAGTTTTAGAGTGTTCGTTTTAAACATTTCGTTTTAAATATTTATCAAACTACTGTATGTTTTAACTAATACATATGTGTATTTTTGTAGCTTTTGTTGATGGAAATAGATTTTCCGAAAGCTTAGCAAGCAATAAAGATGTATATCATAACTCTGGTACTATTATTCGTATATATATGTATGTATATATAAATATATATGTATATATATATATATATATGTATATATATATATATATATATGTGTGTGTATATATATAACTATATATATATATATATATATGTATATATATATATATATATGTATATATATATATATATATATGCTAAATGCATGTGTGAAAAATAAATAAAACTTCCATATCATCAAACACATCTTTATCTAGTTGTAAAGTGTAGATTTGTTGATAAATTTTGGTAGTTGATATAATTCAGCCGATCATCCATGATTGGTAATACATCATAACCATTAACGTATAATGTAGAATTGCCAATTGTTTTTTTTTTTCTATCTTCCAATTAATCATCCAAAGTAATCCAAGTAAGAGAGAGAGAGAGAGAGAGAGAGAGAGAGAGAGAGAGAGAGAGAGAAAAGGAGATTTCCTAACTGGACATCCTTGACCTGACCTGTCTCAACCCAGTCAAACTACATCTTATCTAGCTACTACGTAACACATGTCGCAATGAACTATGAACATGCTAACCGCCCGAAACTTTACGCAGACGATTATTGTTAACCACTGGTTATCTGCTATAAATAACAGTTAACCACATTTACATTCTTCGAGTATAGATATATAGGCCTACTAACCAACTCGGAAATGTAACCGTAAAACTCGTTTTCAAGCATTTTACTCGCATTCATTACCTCCGCTAACGAAGTTGGAAGGTGGTTATGTTTTTGCCCTGTGTTTGTTTGTTTGTTTGTGTTTGAAAGTTTGTGAAGAGCTTCCTGTCCACAATTTTAATCGTAGGGTAATGAAACTTGCATGAATTATCTGTTATGTAAAAATCTGGAAATTATTAAATTTTAGGTCAATGTCAAAAGGTCAAGGTCACTGTCAAGCAAAATGTCCAATTCCCGTGATCAGCCACAAGTTTAGACATCGTTGTCATAGAGACTTCAAAAGTGGTTCCTATTTGAGTGTATGAAAATCCACGCAAATTAATACATGGTAAAGTTCAAAGGTCAAGGTCGAGCAAAAGGTCGAGAAATAAGTTGCCGCGGCGGAGGTCTGCGCTTTACTTAGCTCACCTCTAGTTTCCTAATGTATTCAATATAGAGTAACCCACCTTAGACATGTATCAGATCAAAGTGAGATTTTTAAATTTTATAACTATTATCCTCTCCACATTAAGCGACCGTACTTAGCCATATCCTCTGTACCATGGTCTTCTACTGTCTTGAGTCAAAGTTCTCTTGCTTGAGGGTACATTCGGGCGCACTATTCTATCTAATTCTCTTACTCTTGTTTAGTTAAAGTTTTTATAGTTTGTATATGAAATATTTATTCTAATGTTGTTACTGTTCTTGAAATATTTTATTTTTCCTTATTTCCTTTCCTTACTGGCCTAATTTCCCTGTTGGGGCCCTTGGGCTTATAGCATCCTGCTTTCCCAACCAGGGTTGTAGCTTAGCAAGTAAAAATAATAATAATAATAATAATAATAATAATAATAATAATAATAATAATAAGGATAGGGAAGTGGGGAAAATGGGGAAAGGAAGAGTACCCCTGGATACAATCCAGTTTATAGCTCAAAGGCAGGTACTCGGTATGGGAAAGATTAAGGAAATAGGGAGAAAGAGAAGTACAGGAGAAGAATAAAAGAGAGGGGCAGACCCTCTTGCGATATTAGATAATTGTCATTATTCGTAAGTATTTCTTAGCAAGTAATAATGACAATACTTAAGTCTTCCATAATCTGTCTTCTATCCTTTTCAAATGTTTATCTCTAACGGATAACTGAGGAGGAAATCTCAAACACGTGTAGATTTTTAAAGTATTTTAATACTTAGCAAGTAATACCAACAATAATACTCAAGTATTAATATACTTTTAAAATCTACACGCGTTTGAGATTTCCTCCTCAGTGATCCGTTAGAGATAAACAGTTGAAAAGGATAAGAAATAGATTATGCAAGACTTATTCGACCCGTTTGAGGTTGGGTAGGAAATACCTTTCGTTGTGAAGTCTCCTTCTCTCAAGGTCTCATTGATAGAAAATCACCAAATTGATTTATTGAGTGAAAGCAACTCTGAAGCAAATATACACTGAAATTTAGAGGTTATTATTATTATTATTATTATTATTATTATTATTATTATTATTATTATCATCATTATTATTATTATCATCTCCGCCAACGAAGTAGGAAGGAGGTTACGTTTTGCCCTTTGTTTGTGTGTTTGTTTGTTTGTGAACAGCTTCCTGGCCACAATTTTAATCGTAGAGTTATGAAACTTCCAGGGATTAACTGTCATGTAATAAAAATGGAAATCATTAAATTTTGGAAGATCAAAATCGAAGGTCAAGGTCACGGTCGAGCAAAAGATCGAGAAATAAGCTGCCGCGGCGGAGGTCTGTGCTCGACTAAGTGCTCCTGTAGTTATTGTTAATATTATTGTTATTGTTGCTGTTGGTATTATTATTATTATTATTATTATTATTATTATTATTATTATTAGCCAAGCTACAACTTTAGATAGAAAACAGGAATGAAACAGGTGCCCGAGCCCCGACTCCAAGTATAGAAAAAAAAAAAAAAAAAGCGAAGTAAAGAATAACTATAAAAGAGGAATAACAAAAATATATAACAAATTAAGAGAAATGAAGATAAATGAGATGAACAGGCAAATTTGATCATTCCAGCTTCCATGACCATTTCAGTTATGGCGCCACAGAACATAAACAAATCAATCAATCAAAGTGATTGTTTTAGACATACTAGCTTCCTCTCATCTTTAGGTTGTGGTGGCCGATGTGGTAACGTCCCCGACTGGTGAACGCCAGACTGGGGTTCGAATCCTGCTCAAACTCGTTAGTTTCTTTGGTCGTTGCAACCTCGCCATCCTGGTGAGCCAAAGATCGGTAGTTTGGGGGAACCTATAGGTATATCTGCTGAATCATCAGCAGCCATTGCCTGGTCCTTCTTGGTCCTAGCTTGGGTGGAGAGGGGACTTGGGCGCTGATCATAGGTGTATAGGGTCAGTCTCTAGGGCATTGTCCTGCGCTCTGACATTTATGAGCGACCTTTGAACCATTAAATAAGATTCCCCCTAGAGATTTTAATGTATAATATCGCTGCATTTATACATTAATAATTTGTATTAAAAAGAATTACCCTATTAGTTAAAAGTTTAATGATAAAACCAAAAATTTGGCTGAAATTGTTTACTATGAAGCATTTAGAAAATGCTAATTTAAAGTAATTTTTATAAAGCTTTGTGTTTAAGATAAATAATTGTTCTCTAGTCTTGCATAGTGCCATAGCCTCTGTACCATGGTCTTCCACTGTCTTGGGTTAGAGTTCTCTTGCTTAAGGATACACTCGGGCACGCTGTTCTGTTATTTCTCTTCCTCTTGTTTTGTTAAAGTTCTTATAGTTTATATTAAAAATATTTATCTTAATGATGTTACTGTTCTTAAAATATTTTATCTTTCCTTGTTTCCTTTCCTCACTAGGCTATTTTCCCTGTTGGAATCCCTGGGCTTATAGCATCCTGCTTTCCCAACCCGGGTTGTAGCTTAACAAATAATAATAATAATAATAATAATAATAATAATCATGATAATAATAATAATAATAATAATAATAATAATAATAATAATATAATAATAATAATAATAAGTACGGCAAATTAGCTACAGTAGTAATGCTAAAATTTTGAAATTTTGAAATATAAAATTGATATAATCATCCTCTCCTACGCCTATTGAGGCAAAGGAGAGATTTTGCCAGTCGTCTCTATATTGAGTTTTTAAATCAATAATTCTGCATTCATCATCTCCTACTTCGCGCTTCATAGTCCTCAGCCATGTAGGCCTGAGTCTTCCAACTCTTCTAGTACCATGGGGAGCCTAGTTGAATGTTTGGTGAATTAATCTTTCTTGGGGAGTGCAAAGAGCATGCCCGAACCATCTCCATCTACCCCTCACAGATACAAGGTTTAGAATAAGCAAATTCAAATAAAAATGGCTTTATTATTATTATTATTATTATTATTATTATTATTATTATTATTATTATTATTATTATTAAAAAATAAGCTACAACCCTAGTTGGAATAGCAGGATATGCTATAAGCCCAGGGGCTCCAACAGGGAAAGTAACCCAGTAAGGAAAGGAAACAAGAAAAAATAGAATATTTTAAGAAGAGCAACAACATTTCAATAAATATTTCCTATATAAACTATATAAAAAAACTTTAACAAAACAAGAGGAAGAGAAATAAGGAAGAGTAGTGTGTCCGAGTATACCCTCAAGCAAGAGAACTCTAATCCAAGACAGTGGAAGGCCATGGTACAGAGGCTATGGCCCTACCCAAGACTAGAGAACAATGGTTTGATTTTGGAGGGGAAAAGATTCTAAAACACGAAAATCATCATGAAGAAATAGTGATCTGAGAAGAAAATTCAAAGGGCTTTAAGGTAATCTAAGGTAAAAAGTCGAAGACTCATTTGAAATCTAAGGAAATTTTTAAGAAAATGCTCAAAGGGCTTTAAGGTAATCTAAGGTAAAAAGCAGAACCATAATATGAAATCGAAGGAAATTTTTAAGGAAATGCTCAAAGAGTTTTAAGGTATTCTAAGGTAAAAAGTCGAAGCCTCATTTGAAATCTAAGAAAATTTTTAAGGAAATATTCAAAGAGTTTTAAGGTAATCTAAGGTAAAAAGTCGAAGCCTCATTTGAAATCTAAGGAAATTTTTAAGGAAATATTCAAAGAGTTTTAAGGTAATCTAAGGTAAAAAGTCGAAGCATCATTTGAAATCTAAGGAAATTTTTAAGGAAAGGCTCAAAGGACTTTAAGGTAATCTAAGGTAAAAAGTCGAAGCCTCATTTGAAATCTAAGGAAATTTTTAAGGAAATGCTCAAAGGGCTTTAAGGTAATCTAAGGTAAAAAGCAGAACCATAATATGAAATCGAAGGAAATTTTTAAGGAAATGCTCAAAGAGTTTTAACGTAATCTAAGGTAAAAAGTAGAAGCCTCATTTGAAATCTAAGGAAATTTTTAAGGAAATATTCAAAGAGTTTTAAGGTAATCTAAGGTAAAAAGTCGAAGCATCATTTGAAATCTAAGGAAATTGTTAAGGAAATATTCAAAGAGTTTTAAGGTAATCTAAGGTAAAAAGTCGAAGCATCATTTGAAATCTAAGGAAATTTTTAAGGAAATATTCAAAGAGTTTTAAGGTAATCTAAGGTAAAAAGCAGCAGCATCTAAGCAGAAGCATTATTTGAAATCTAAGGGAATTTTTAAGGAAATGTTCAAAGAGTTTTAAGGTAATATAAGGTAAAAAGCAGCAGCATCTAAAATAATGTCCCCAGGCTCAAGTTTAAACTCTGAGGTTCAAGGACTTCCCGCGCTGTTTGCTGGACATGGAAATACCCAGCCTGGTTTGTCCGTACTCGGAACAAACCTGCAAAGTCATCCAGGTCCCGTTCTATTCATCGCAATCTCATCATTCCCACTTACGGCCTGCCTTGGGCAAGAGCCCGTGGCCTGCACCTCCAGAGCAGGTCGTTTTAAAAACGAACGATCTCTGATCAAGAGGCAGAGAGAATTCTATATTAAGAGGTATTTGTGGCTTACATGAATAGATTGAGGTGGTTTAGGCCCGCTCTTTGCACTTCCCAAGAGAGATTAGTTCACCAAACTTTCAACTGGGTTCCACAAGGCACTAGTAGATTTGGAAGACAGGCCTACATGGCTGACGACTATGAACCTTGAAGTGGGAGATGATGAATGGAGAAGTGGTAATTTGAAAGCTCAAGATAGAGACGACTGGCGAAATCTAACCGAGGCCCTTTGCGCCATTAGGCGTAGAACAAAGGCCTCAGACATGTCCTTCCACTTGCATCTGTTCATGATCTTTCTGTGCCAGTCCACGCCCGCAAATTCCTTAGTTCATCGCTCCATTGTCTTTTCTTCCTTTCTCTGCTTCTTTTACAATCTCTAAGGACCCATTCTGTTATTCTTAATGTCCATCTATTGTCTACTATTCTCTTTATATGTCCTGCCCATGTCCATTTCTTTTTCTTAAAAGTGTTTAGAATATCCTCTACTGTAGTTTGCTCACGTATCCATGTTGTTCTTTTTGTTATTCCCATCATTACTCTTTCCATAGCTCTTTAAGTTGTAACTAGCTTATGTTCTAAGGCTCTAGTAAGGCTCCAAGTTTCTGATGTGTAAGTTAATACTGGTAGGACCATCTCATTAATTATATACACACACAGACACAGACACACACAGACACACACACACACACGCACACACACACACACACACATATATATATATATATATATATGTGTGTGTGTGTGTGTGTATATATATATATATATATATTTATATATACTGTGTGTGTGTTTGTGCATATACATATGTGTTTCCATGTGTATAAAACAAGAGGCCAATAGCTGGAGAAAACGAAGAGTTAGCTCTAACGACGTTAGGAAGACACTGAAAATGTGGAATTGCGAATGAAAAGCAAGAGACAGAATGTGGTCTAGCGAGGAGGATTGTTCATCTTCATATTATTATTATTATTTTTATTATTATTATTATTATTATTATTATTATTATTATTATTATTATTATTATTATTATTATTATTATTATTACTTGCTAAGCTACAACCCTAGTTGGAAAAGCAGAATGCTATAAGCCCAGACAGGTGTTACGCGTCTATACCTACTTGATGGAGGAGTCATCTTCGACTGTAATTGTTCAGTGGCTACTCTCCTCTTGATAAGGGTAGGAGAGACTCTTTAGCTATGATAAGCAGCTCTTCTAGGAGAATGACACTCCAAAATCAAAACATTGTTCCTTAGTCTTGGATAGTGCCATAGCCTCTGTACCATGGTCTTCCACTCTCGTGGGTTAGTGTTCTCTTGCTTGAGGGTACACTCGAGCACACTATTCTATCTTATTTCTCTTCCTCTGGTTTTGTTGAAGTTTTTATCGTTTATATAGTAAATATTTATTTTCATGTAACTATTCTTAGAATATTCAATCTTTCCTTGTTTCCTTTCCTCACTGGGCTATTTTCACTGTTGGAGCCCCTGGGCTTATAGCATCTTGCTTTTCCAACTAGGGCTGTAGCTTAGCAAGTAATAATAATAATAATAATAATAATAATGATGATAATAATAACAATAATGGTCTATGACATAGGAAATATCTAATTTTGGGCTCGAGCTATGTTGTCCTGATGGAAGTTCCCCAAAGGCAGCTTTCTACTCGGGATATTTCTGCGAGGGATATACCAGAGAATTTAACCTGTAGAGGTATCACGGGGTATATCGTGTTTGTAACAGGGACGTGTTTAAATAAAACCACGGTTATCCTGCAACTAAAAAGAACGTGGTCGTCCTTTGGACCTCAAGAAGAAGCAAGGCTTACATGACTTTCCTTTGACCTGTCGCTTCGACTTCATTTTCCATTAATCGTAGGAACCATATTGAAACAAATGGGGGAAAATAATTTATATGGATAATATGATGATTTTGCCATTTTGATGAAAAAGAGGATTACTTTGGAAACAAAAATAACTAGAGGGGCACTCAGTAGAGCGCAGACCACCTCCGCGGCAGCTTATTTCTTGACCTTTTGCTCG